>NC_054701.1:67509148-67595457 GCF_016097555.1 Gigantopelta aegis | reverse complement strand
GGTGGATGCATGCATGTATGTATGTTTGTGTTCGTGCGTGCCTGTATGTGTATCTGGTTATGTAAATGTGTTTGTGTGTGTATATTTAGCTATGTCCTAGTTTTGGCGATAAATTAATGTTGACTACCGGCCTCGGTGGTGTCGTGGTTAAGCCATCGGACATAAGGCTGGTAGGTACTGGATTCGCAGCCCGGTACCGGCTTCCACCCAGAGCGACTCAGTGGGTAGGTGTAATACCATACACCATCTTTTTTTCTTACTAACCACTAACAACTAACCCACTGTCCTAGACAGACAGCCCAGATAGCTTAGGTGTGTGCCCAGGACAGCGTGCTTGAACCTTAATTGGATATAAGCCCGAAAATAAGTTGAAAAATGAATGAATGTTGTACGTCGTACTTATCTTACAGTCAGTGTATTTCCTTCTTCTCAGCCCACATGATGATATCCCGGTTCTTCTTTCACAAAAATATATTCTGATCACTGGTATATTTGTGATCTCTCTCTCTCTCTCTCTCTCTCTCTCTCTCTCTCTCTCTCTCTCTCTCTCTCTCTCTCTCTCTCTCTCTATCTCTCTATCTCTCTCAGTGCTTTCCTGTCTGTGGGAAAGTGCATATAAAAGACCCCTTGCTGCATTACGAAAAATGTAGCAGGTTTCATCTGATGAAGTCCTACGTGTCATAATTACAAAATGTTTGACATCCAATAGCCGATGATTAATTAATCAATGTGTTCTAGTGGTGTCGTTAAACAAAATAAAAACTTTAACTTTGTACGTAATACAGACAGTGGTAAAACGTGCACCGAGTGCAGTATGGAGTAATGAATACAAAGCAGTTTACAAAGTATTTTCCGTCATGGTACGGGCAGATTACTGATCCCGCTCCATGATGTACACAAATCTGAGGTCGGGACGTATCCCAGTGGTAAAGCGTTCCCTTGATGCGCGGTCGATTTGGGATCGATCCCCAGCGGTGGACCCACTGGGCTATTTCTCGTTTTAGGCAGTGCACCACGACGGGTATATCAAAGACCGTGGTATGTGATATTCTGTCTGTGGGATGGTGCAAATAAAAGATCCTTTGCTACTATGGAAAAATGTAATGGGTTTCCTCTCTAAGACTATATGTCAAAATTACCAAATGTTTGACATCCAATAGCCGATGATTAATATATCAATGTGCTCTAGTGGTGTCGTTAAACAAACAAACTTCAAGGTGGGTTTTTTACACAAATATAAAGTGACTTTTTCTAATAATGAATTACACTTGGTATCCTTATTTTGTTTCAGATAGAGATGTACAATTAAAAAATATATAATAATCAAACTCGTTACCAATATCCCACAAGACTCAATGGGTAGGTGTAAACCACTTGCACCGACCAGTGATCCATAACTGGTTCAACAAAGGCCATGGTTTGTGTTATCCTGCCTGTGGGAAGCGCAAATAAAAGATCCCTTGCTGCTAATCGGAAAGAGTAGCCTATGTAGTGGCAACAGCGGATTTCCTCTCAAAATCTGTGTGGTCCTTAACCATATGTCTGACGCCATATCACCGTAAATAAAATGTGTTGAGTGCGTCGTTAAATAAAACATTTCTTTCTTTCTTTCGTTACCAATATCAGTGTTGCATAAGTGATGTGTTCTATTTTCCTTCTCCGTATTGCACCATCTTCCAGTTTCTATAATACGCTTGGCACTGCGTATTCTAAAGTTTCATTGTATTCTGGCATTCCTTGTTAATTTCTGTGACTACTGTTCTGATTTTAATCCATGCTTGAACATTATGTTGCAGAACAGTTAATTGATAATAAAACAAATGTACGTTATAGGTACGAAACAGAAATGAATAATCTATCTTCCAGAGAGTGCAGCTTTAAAATCTTCTAATAGATGTTAAACATGATTATGTTGACTTTTACTATGAATCAAGTCTAACTGTCATGTCGCATGCGTATACATACTTATTATCTATCTCTTATTTCAGATCTGCACCAGCAACAGCAACAGCAACAACAGCAACAGCAACGGCTTTGGTAACATTTTCGAGTTCAGCTGTAAGTAAATTATTTTAAACCAATGACTTCCGTGAAAAAATATTTTGTAAACAAATACGCATTAGTTTTAGAGCTGGGCGGTATTGTAATTTCAGGTTCGGTATCGGTATGAATATTCTCTAAATAAAATTAAATTCCATATACAAGGACTTCATCTCTCTTCTTCTCAGATATTTTTAGTGCTTTACTAAATGGCGGGAAATATTTTTCAATACCGAAATTTCCCTATTTTGATATTTGTTCGGTACGGTAAATCGGTATTGACATAATACCGATACCGAAATGTATATACGGTATATCGCCCAGCTCAAATTATTTTGATATAAAAAAAAAGTAAACATAGCAAAATAAATAATTTACGATCGCGATATTAGAGCTTACAATAGGTGCGGACCTGTTGTAACTATTGATAGGTGAATGTAAGCTAAGATTGTTGAGTAAAACGGGCTGTCGATCGTAGAAAAACGTTATGGTCGCTACCTTAGGCACTTAACGTGATTTTAGTGCTATGATCGGTTCATAAGACGATTTTAATAATGGGTTGTTTTGTGCGAACAAATTAAATAATCCGTTGGTTACCAACTATTCGGAACTCGGATGTATTCGTTGGTATTGGACATAATCCACGAAGTTACTTTACGAGTTTATTGACAAAACTGTGTCCTGTCTTGCATGCATCCGCCAGGGAAATTCAGAGAATGTGGCTAAAGGTCAATTCACCTTATGCGACACTGAATTTTTATTTTGTTTATTAGGTAAACTAAAAAGCGTTGAAGAAACGCGCACCAACATTTAATATAAACTGTGTTAAATAGACACTGAATTGACTGAAACATGAGGGTTAGGTTTGAATAGAAGCAGGACTGGGCGAGTCAACTACTCGCTAGCTTAAGGCAGACGTTTGAACCTTCAGTGGGTGTAAGCAAGTGTCAAATTGTTGAACGATTACGAAGTGCGATAATTGCTGAAGGCATAAAAACATAACAGTTATCTCCCATATTTTCGTGCGAAGCTCCAATGGCCTAAAATATTTTTCATCGAACGCCGAGTTTCATAAAAGGTTTTAGGTATTCTAGTTCAATCAACTGACTGAAAGGTGCCAGAAGCCATTCTATAAAAACCGTCTAGCACACGTCCCTTAGACGTCTGCCCTTTTCATAGGTGAATATTTACTAGTCGTTTAGGAGGTAGACGCTCGTTGCTACATGTTGATTACGTTATTATGTAAGCAAAGGTAGGTAGTGAAGTCAAATAATATGGTAACACAGCATGCATTCCATTAGTAATATATATCGGCTGAGAGAAGGACACAAAAATAAAATGCAGTGAATTTTATAATACTTATACTACAATTAAAAGAATGATTGAACTAGAAAATGTTTCTGGTACTAGTCCTTTTGTAAATAGTTTTTCTGACATTCGTCTCAAGAAAATCAATCCATTAAAACTCACTACAAGGATTAATTTCCGAATCATTACTAGATTACATAACTGAACAATTCACAACGTACAAAAAACAAAACAATAAATAATTGTATGTATTGTAAAATGTCAGAAATGAAGTAACCTTGAATCCATGCGCCAAGTATCACGATCAAGTTGAAAATATTATAGCCAATACTGTTTAATAGCATTTTAGGGATTACAGTTCATAATATTTTATGTTGAAGAACGTTTTAATTCCAATGGACCTATAATGTATCATGGAAACGGTGATCAGTGACTTTAAATCGATAGGGATTCTCTCTCTCGATCTCTTTACATTCAATAATGGCAAAACACGGAGAAACCATTGCTGAACGTCTTGTTGAATTCCAGCAGATGGTCATGAAGTGAAAGGTTCAATCTGATCTTCTCTCTCTCTCTCTCTCTCTCTCTCTCTCTCTCTCTCTCTCTCTCTCTCTCTCTCTCTCTCTCTCTCTCTCTCTCTCTCTCTTACCCAGAAAGTTACTCATTCACAATTCACAATGCACAGTAAAACAATAAGTGTATGCATTATGAAATTTCAGAAGTGGAATAATCTTAAGTTCAGGCGCGAAGTATCACTGTCAAGTTCGGAATATTATAGCCAATAATGTATATCATGGAAACTGTGATAAGTGAGTTTAAATTGACATTTATCTCTCGACTAGTACACGACTAGTATATCAAAGGTCGTGATATGTGCTGTCCTGTCCGTGGGATAGTGCACATAAAAGACCCCTTGTTCCTAACGGAAATATATGGCGGGTTTCCTCTCTAAGTGTATATAAAAATTACCAAATGTTTGACATCCAGTAGCCGATGATAAATAAATCAATGTGCTCTAGTGGTGGTGTTAAACAAAACAAACTTTAATTTTAACTTTAAATCAATACGTTTACCCTTTTTCTTTTTCAGAAAGTTACTGATGATATAACAAACCGAACCTCCAACAACTTGATCATCAACTCCTGAAACAAAACGAATTTCATTAGACGCTGGAATCTGAAGTCTAAGGACATTTTAAAGTTAAAATGAGAGAATGTTGTAAAACAGTCTGACAATTGTGTATTGACTTTCATATTATCTTTTTCCGACGCCATATAACCGTAAATAAAATGTGTTGAGTGCTTCGTTAAATAAAACATTTCCTTTCATATTATCTTTTAAAACACATTATTTATTATTCTGAGTTTTCAGCCCTAGCAAGACTTCTGTTCCCTCCAACAAAGCAAGCACACATCCTGATTGTTCCTGGTTTCACAACACAAACAAACACGCACATACTATCTCACCTTAACATGTTTTAAATATAAAGCATTATACGGATAATTACGTTTTGAGTGACGTTTTGCTGAATCATTTCAAATTTCGTTTGCTCTTTGGAAGAAATAATAAATTTGTAGGTACAAAATTATGTTTCACAAAAATCAATATTGAGATACTACAAAACATTACGACGTTCAGACATGCATTGTTTATAGAGATATTTATATTCTAAGCAAATTGTAATTTTAATAAAGTACAAATATTTATTGGTCGAATTCTGGGTTTTTTTTTAAATGGCAACAAACTCAGTATAGTTACTTTAATATGTTATAGTTCACGATGGATTGACTGACAGCCATTGCCTGTACTAACATCTCTCCTTAATTTTAAAATTAATATTTCTACATTGTTTGTCTCGTTTTATTTTTTAAATTAAAAATCAAAAGAATAGTTTTATCAATTCCAATGGTTGCATTTTAGTATTTCTATTTTTCAAGAATAAAACCTTCACCCTAAGGCCTAAACATGTATGTGATTCAAAGAACATGCCAAAACAAAATAGTAGGTCGGCTTTCTTTTATTACTTTTACCCGAACAGTTCGAGTTAACGTGTTGTGTACGCACTAATTTCACCAACTTATTAATTAAACAACTAACTAAAATCATAGTTTGCAGACACCATCTTCAGGCTGCGAACAGGACATTGTCAGCTCCTCACGCATCTCTTCAGGCTGAAAATCTCTCACACGGACGAGTGCCCATGTGACACCGGTCCACAGACACCAGCCCACATTCTCCAGTCCTGTCCCACCTTCGACACTCTGAGACAGCAAACGTGGCCCAGTGCAGTGGACCTAAGGGAAAAACTGTGGGGACAGACGACGTCGCTAAGGCTGACTGCGGACTTCGTCCACAATACCGGACTACCCATCTAACATGGCCGGCATCGCAGAAGAAGAAGAAGATAGTTTGCAGACACAAGTCTGAGTTGGGCCAACAATTGATATAACAATAAAAAAAAGTTTGGAAATAACAGGGATTTTAAAATTATATTAGTGTATCCTATTATAGAGATCCTGAATCTTTCTCTTTTTTTTTGTACAGAATTTTATCTACACCATTGTTCACTGTATTCACTAAACAAAAATCAATATAGGGTACTGGTATTGCATTTTCAGTTGTCTTTTTGGTTTTTAAATTAGTGTGTGTGTGTGTGTGTGTATATACACACATATATATATACACACACACACACGCACCCACGCACACACACACACACACACACACACACACACACACACAATAGTTATTAATGGTCCAATATCTTTAAGTTAACATTCAACAATGTACTGACATGAAAATGATGTACTATTTAATGCGGGGTGAGACGTAGCCTAGTGGTAAAGCGCACGCCTGATGCGCGGTTGGTCTAGGATCGATCCCCGTCAGTGGGTCTATTGGGCTATTTCTCGTTCCAGCCAGTGCACCACAACTGGTATATCAAAGTTCGTGGTATGTGCTATTCTGTCAATGGGATGGTGCATATAAAAGATCCCTTGCTACTAATGGAAATGTTGCGGGTTTCAAATGACCATATTTTTACATCCAATAGCCGATGATAGTAACTCAATGTGCTCTAATGGTGTCTTTAAACAAAACAAACACACTTTTACTATTTAATGCTCTATTTAAATTGTTCATTGTTGTCACATCGATAAGACTATACTGGTCCCACGAAGAACGCTGTCAGTGTTTAACATATACTCTAAACTCAAGATAAAAACGTTTATCAATTTGGTACCACTGCATTGCATTAAAATACAAGCTGCATTCATCGACATGACAGTGACGTTACAGTTACACATTTCAATTTGTATTGAACATCTCCTGTTACTTAGACTGATAAACATTTAATGATGCATCAATTAAATCCAGTTTCTGATATCACTTTGAAAGTCACAAGTTTTTTTTATATTATTTAAGCACATTTTAATTTACCAAATAAAATAAATAAATGCAAACTTGTGACTCTGATACTGTCTTAGTATAATTATACAAATAGTTTGACACTTGGTCGAGAAATATAGAGAGGAACGTCTGGCAGTGTTCTCCACAAGTTTGTTGCAACCAGGATGGTTTATGGAATAAACTTGAGGGCGAACCAGCACATGGCAAGTGCCGAAGTCGCGAAGTGTACAATGGTGGAGGGTGGGGTGGGGTGGGGTGAGGTGGGGGGTTGTGGCGAGTCTGGGAAGCAACAGAAAATGTATAAAACATTTACTAGTTAATACGATTTCTTTGGAGATAAATCGGGTGTAATGGATTTAACTGCTTGTTTATTAGTGTTACATAGCTGGGCCTAATTCACAAAGCTCTCTTAGCCTCTGCTAGACAACAAAGCATCCTCTTTGCAAGTCTTTTAGCACTGCACTGCGAGATTGCAAAGTTGCGAGAGTTGAGTGAATTAGGCCCCTGGAAAAATTGGGGCAATGGTAATAAAAAAGGTTCATTGTATTTTTCGAGGGGAGGGGGGGGGTTTTTTTTTGGGGGGGGGGGGGGTGTTTGATTGTTGTTTTTGTTTTTTCGAGGGGTTGGGTTGTTTGTTGATTTTGTTATATTTATGATGGTTTGTTTTTGTTGTTATGGAGGAGGTTTTTGTTTGTTTGTTTGATTTGAGGTGGGTTTTTTTTTTTGGGGGGGGGTTGGGAGGGGGAGGGAGGTACATTTAACGACAGTGTCCCTCGGGATAGACAATTAGATTCCTTACGTTGCTTGTTTTTCTTCGTCAGCCTAAGATCAAGTGCGAATATGTTAAATTCATGTCAGGTCAGGTCAGGTAAAAGGTTTAACGTGCATATATACCACGAAGGTTTCACGCACGCCTGTCCTGGGCTTAATCTCTGGCCTTTGCCAGTGACTAAGTCCAGGACGGGGGGGGGGGGGGATTGAGTTTGAAGTGGCAGAATTTTGAATAAGTATTTAGTAACGTCCAGCGACTGCGCGGACCGACTAGTAGACACCGAAAATGGGCCGTGTTCTGACTGGCTGAATTTCGATTCCTTCGGGTCTAACTAGGAAAACCTAAGTCTACGGAGAATAACTGCACCTAACATCATGTCCGGACTAAGAATTTGAACCCAAAAATAAGTTTGACTGCTCGGCCGAAAAGGTTTTAAGGTGATTTGTGCAATTGAACGGGCGCCAAAGTAAAATGCGTTGGACTATTTATAAAAAAAATAAACATAAGAATTTTGAAGCTCGATCGAAAAGTGTTTAAAGTCCAACTAAGCCCAAAAAGTAGGTTACCTGTCCTAGTTAAGGTTGACGCAGCAGGACTCATGGTGAATTGATGGGCTGATCAGGGCAGAAGTTGGGGAGTCATTCCATCAAAAACTGGTTGTTACGGTCAAGGGCTCCTGTGTAGATGTCCCGCAGTACCATCTTTAAGATGCGATGAATGGTCGCGTTGGGCATCGTAGGCATCAGGAGTCCTTGTCTGTACAGCCCGTCCTGCTGCGCTGTCACATAAAGTTGTTTGGAGTGTAGGGCCTCCTGGAGCTGATACTTCCCTTGTCCTGTTGGAAGTTGGCGCCAATGCTTGTCTGACCAGGGTCCCTTGAATTGTTTGGCATCGGTGAAATCGCCAATGACCGCTCCTCTATACTTTGCTAAGAGTTTATCACAGACGATAATCCAGTCGGGTTGGTCGGACTTCTTCGGTGAGGTAACCGATGACATCTTCCTCCTCTTGGATTGTCGCTGGATCTCCGCTGGTTTTTCAACAACAACCGGAGGTGGTGGTGGACTTTCCGGCGGGTAAATAATGACCACGTGTCCCGTGTCCATCGATGAAGGAACCTCTACAGGAGGAGCCTCCACTGTCAGTGGAGCTGACAGCTTTGGTCCCCCCTGGATGGTTCCTGGCGAGTGCTTCGGTTGAGTGGGTGAAGCCGATGTAGCAGAATGAACCGCCCCCGGTGGTTTGGCCACCAGGTTTGGATCACCCTGCACCGTTCCTCGTCTCGTCCTCCTCTTCGGGACAGGTGGAGCCGCCCCTGGCGGTTGAGCCGCCAAGTTAGGCTCCCCCTGTGTAGTCTTAGGTCGCCTCCTCCGTCTTCTACTGGTTGCGCGTCGCTTCGTCTCGCTGCGAAGCGAACTAGCGATGAGACTAGACGTTGTTTCGTGTGCTCTCAACCTACCCCCCCACCTGGGGGGATTGATGGCTAGCTACGGCTTGCTGTAGGAATACCGCGTCGCGTACACCGTGGGTCACGGGCAACCGTGACCTTGGTGTACGGAGACGCGGTTTCAAACAAGAGGAAGAGGACAAGGAAGAAGAAACGTGCGCCAGGGGCAGCTCAGGCGGGGACAAAGCTGGTGGCTCAACCGCCAGCGGCGGTCCCGTCTGCGTCGCTGCCCCCACCACGACCAATCCAGACGGAGCGGAAGTAGACGACTCGTCAACCGACCGCACCGACCGTGCAGAAGCGGAAAGAGGAGCATCCCAGTGCACCACGGCCCGCATCACCTGTTCTCGCCCGTCGCTTATCAGCGTCGAGACCCCCATCCACGGGGGACTCCGCGATGGCGACATTGGATGTTGGAGTTGCCAAGCGGAAGGCCGTGACCCCCCCGGGGGACCAACCAGCCAAGACGCGGCCTTCTGCTTCCGCCAGGGACCAGTGGCAGCTCGCTAAGTCGAAGATCAAGAGTCAGTACTCCAAGTACGTGATCGGTGACGTCTCGGATCCCTACAAACTGCCAGGCGGGATCCAAGAGGAAGAATTCAAGATCTTCCCGGATGGCAACGAGATCGCCATCCATCCTGGGAATCTACGGGGAATCGGGAAGGTACTGGTCATCACCTCGCGCCGGGAGGGATTGTATAGACAAGGGATCCTCTACAAAGAGATGGACAATCACACCGTCCACAGGATCATCAAGATCATCGCCGGCGCCCAGTACCTCCCACTGGCCCAATGCCTATGGGCGCACGACTTCAGGAAGTTGGTGCCCCATTTCAACGACGGTTACATCATCTCGTCCCCGTAGACGCCAACCCTAACTAGGACAGGTAACCTCCTTTTTGGGCTTAGTTGGACTTTAAACACTTTCGATCGAGCTTCCAAATTCTTATGTTTATTTTTTTTATAAATAGTCCAACGCATTTTACTTTGGCGCCCGTTCAATTGCTCAAATTACCTTAAAACCTTTTCGGCCGAGCAGTCAAACTTATTTTTGGGTTTAAATTCTTAGTCCGGACATGATGTTAGGTGCAGTTATTCTCCGTAGACATAGGTTTTTCTAGTTAGACCCGAAGGAATCGAAATTCAGCCAGTCAGAACACGGCCCATTTTCGGTGTCTACTAGTCGGTCCGCGCAATCGTTGGACGCAACTAAATACTTATTCAAAATTCTGCCCACTTCAAACTCAATCCCCCCCCCCCGCCCTTGTCCTGGACTTAGTCACTGGCAAAGGCCAGAGATTAAGCCCAGGACAGGCGTGTGTGAAACCTTCATGGTATATACGCACGTTAAACCTTATACCTGACCTGACCTCGTCTCGCTGCCGTAGTGTAGCGTGACGGTCGCTGAGTCTCCATTGTGCTCGATTCTATACTTGGACAAAGGCCCACGCGATCGCAGCACAGCCCCTAGGGGGGGGGGGGGGGGGGGGGAGAGAAATCGCCACGTTCTCAAAACACAACCTCATCGTTCGAGAGACAACTGGAGAAAAAAAAAAAAATTCATGTAGATTATAAATACGAAACATTTTCTTTTCAAAACCCGTACATCATCACGGTCTGATGCGCAGCACACCTTTTGTGAGGCACTCATGCATTCATGATATCGTTACACTTGCTTTTCTTCGTCTATATTGTTATACACGTTTTAGATGAAAGAACATTCTAAATGATATTTTAAAATGTCAACATAACTTTCAAACACATATTTAGCGGTTGTATGCGATATGTATCTGGCACAAATGGAATGATCGACCGTGTTCACCTTTGCAAATAAACACATTTAATTTTTTGCCCCATAAATATACATTTTGTAGGCATACATACATATTTATATATAAAATAATTTAATGTACACATTGCGGGGAATGCATCGGGTTACAATCGATAAAATTCTATAGTAAATGTGTAATACATGCATAGCAATAATATACAATATAATAACATATGTCATGTATCAATATTGATTGTTTTATGCGTGGTAGCAGTGTTCAGATATTTACACAATTTAATTAGCTGTTTTGAATTATCGCTGGACAGCAGTTGCGTTAATTTAAATGTTGATGGTTTATTATAATAATTTTTTTAAATATATTTATCTCTTATGTTACTGTAGAAAGGACACACTAGAACAAAGTGATATTCGTCTTCTAC
Organism: Gigantopelta aegis; assembly: GCF_016097555.1. NCBI lineage: Eukaryota > Metazoa > Mollusca > Gastropoda > Neomphalida > Peltospiridae > Gigantopelta > Gigantopelta aegis. The sequence goes on along the minus strand of NC_054701.1, from coordinate 67,584,271 downwards.
TACATTCATATTGCACAGACTACAAATTATATTATTCCTGTCAATATTATGGTATCTGCCCGTTTCTATAAAGAGATTATGGGAAGATAATCTATATTTACTCAAAATATGTTTGTATTTCGGGGCAATAGGTTTCTGAAGGTGAGGTTATAAGCAATAATTATTAACAACGAATTTGTATAACGGACATTTGACCAGTCACTGACCAGTCATTCTCCGTTTGAATAGTGATACAAATGCATTGCAATTTTCTACATTTTGATTATACCATATGTGACCAAAACCATTAGTGAGAAGCATCTTCATTCTTTATTTGATAATATATCTAAGGGTGTTTTGCCTGCCAGGCACCGTTATTCGGCCGTTCTTCTGGGTTATGGAGGAAGAAAGGACGAAAATGTTTTATTTACCGACGCACTCAACACAATTTATTTACAGTTATATGGTGTCGGACCACACAGATATTGAGGGAGGAAACCCGGTGTCGCCACTTCATGGGCCACTCTTTTCCATTAGTGGCAAGGGATCTTTTATATGCACTATCCCACAAACAGGATAGCACATACCATATACCAGTCGTGCTGCACTGGTTAGAATGAAAAATAGCCCAATGGGCCCACCAACAGGGATCGATCCTAGACCGACCGCGCATTAAGCGAGCGCTTTACCACTGGGCTACGTCTCGCCTCGGCTTGTGGTAGTGTCCACGGGGACTGACAGCGATTCGTGGCAACAATCATAACTTTGTCTATTCCCTTTCGACTCTGCCTTGTGTAGAGATATGATTTTGATCACGATAACCGTTTTGTTGTTCAGATTGGTGATGCCGGTCACCAGAGGCGTAGGTAGGGAACATAAGGGCCATGCCTCCACACCAGTCACACCTCTATTTTGTTTCTACCACCTTTTATATTTTTCTATCACTCCATAACAACTCATAGACATTGCCTCACCCCAAGACACAGGGCTCTGAGAACTCATCCCTAGTTACCCGGACACTTAATTCGAACTTTAATTTTAGACGTTTTTATATAAGGCCTTGATACATTTCTTTGACAATATTAGTAACACTAACAAAAGTTCATTGTTCATATAATTGTATGTACATAATTATATGTGCAAATCTTGGAGAATATTCTATTATTGGTAGCCGTTTTTAATAAAGGTAGCCATCTTGAATTTTACTTTTCATCCATATATCTCTGAATGAATTTTATAGAATACACTTAAGTCATAGCACTGATATTTCCATGTATTTGTCCACTAAATCTCAAGAATAGTTTGCCATTGTGTTGGAATATATGAGTCATGGCAGCCATTTTTAAATTATGCAAAGTAGGATACTTGCACTACGTACATCAATGTACATTTTTGATATGTTGTTCAGGAAGGGTTCAGAGAACAGTTGCAATAAAAATCATTTCTGTTGCAATTTGGTCTAGGTCAAATCTTATATTGACTTGACTAATGGGCAAATATCACTTCTTGAAAATGATTAGGAAGTCGGAGAAACATGACGGGGTCGCCAGCCTTTTTGTGGAGTTGGTGAACACTGCAAGAATCCCTCTCAAGCCACCTAGGCTACACCTATCGAATTAGCAGTAAGGGATCGTTTGTAAACAGGGCACTACATACCACGGCTTTTGATATACTAGTCGTAAGGCGGCAAATAACTGGGTTCATCGTGGACGACCGATCCTGTTACCTATTGCACTTCGGGTCCGGTCAACAGAATCAAAACATTCCGACATTCTCGACTAAAATTGTGTTTACTGAGCTTATTAGTTTCCCACCGGTCCATCCAGAAGGGATTATAGGTTCGTCTCCGTCCGTATCTCTGTCCGTCTGTCTGTATGTCTGTCTGTCCCACATATAGGTTTCCAGACCTCTTTCTCAATGCATCAAAATACTGAGCTGAGATTTCGTGCATATTTTTATCATGAACTGTTTTACTTTCATGGCAACTTACCTATTTTTGTCAGAGTTATGGTCCTTGAACTTAGGAGATACGGAAATATTGAGCTGAAATTTTGTCTGTAGCTTTTTTGACTTTCATGGCGATTTACCAATTTTTCACAGTTGTGATCATTGAACTTATAAGATACGACACAATGTTGGGCCAGGTATGAGACATGTATTGTGTTAGCAGTACTCTCAGAATGGTTGTTAATTTTACTTTATTCTATCTTTACTACTAAATCTATTTTCAATGTATCTAATTTTTTGTTTTTTGTATTGTGTACAAGATTGAATAAAACACGCTTTGATACCTCGTCGACTTGTTGTATTTCTTTATCACTATTTAATATTTATGAAAAGAGGCGATGAGGGTGGGAGAGGTAGACGAATTGAATTATATTGAATTATTACTCTTTTATAATGGAAAATTTAATCGTGCGCAAAAAACACTTGCTGAACAATGACGTAAAGCCCAATATTGGATCACAAATATTTATAATTAGATGTTTAATTACACTGAAACAATGTTAGCTGGTTTTTTTATACTTATGTAAATAGTGTTCTCAGTTACGGATCTGAAATCTGGGGAGTTTACTCAGATCACGAATCTGAAAAAGTGTATATACAATTTTGTAAAAGAGTACTGGGTGTACATAAAATAATTTGTAAGTATTTTGTTTATAGCGAATTGGGACGATTTCCGCTTGCCATTATAAGAAACATGCGAATGTTTAAATATTGGCTAAAACTTGGTAGCACCAGTAACTGCATTTTAAAACCTATATATGAAGAAATGTATCAGTTTGGAGATACTTGGTTGATGAACATTAAACAAGAATTAGATACGCTTGGACTAAGTTATATATGGCAAACGACCGATATTCATGTTAGTTATTATCATATAATTAAAGAAAGAATATGTGATGTATTTAAGCAAACACGCTACAGTACAATAACGACATCGCCAAAGGGATTACTGTATCAGCATTTATTAAAAGGATATAAATTACAAACATATCTAACAAAACCAATTGACTCGCGTAATTTAAAAGAAATAACTAAAATGAGAATGTGTGCACATAGATTAAATACTGAAGCTGGCAGATACAAAAACACCGATAGGACACAAAGGATATGTACATTATGTAGCATTAATGAGATTGAAGATGAGTTTTATTTTATCCTTTCGTGTCCACGATATGAAATATTAAGAAAGAAATTTATGTAAAAATACTATTTCAACCACCCCAGTTTCTTCAAGCTGATACAACTCTTGAAAACTGAAAACAATAAGGAGATAAATAATCTTGACAAATTCTTAGGCGAACAGGTTTAGAGAACAATTACTAGTACAAACAAATTAATTATATTTAATATATGATGCTTCTTGTATATAAGTCACTCTCCATTGTTCCGCACTATTGTACATATTGATTTTTTTCAGTGTTATAATGCTGATAAGTTGTAAAAACTTAAAGGGACATTCCTGAGTTTGCTGTATTGTAAGATGTTTCCAACTAATAAAATATTTCTACGAGTAAACTTACATATTAAATATATTTTCTTGTTTAGAATATCAGTGTCTGTGTATTCAATATGTTTCTGGTCATCTTAATATGTGTAAGAAGCCCAAACTGGATTTTGTCTTCAAATAATTTCGTACGTAGGAAAAAAATATTTTAGAAAATAAAATGAAATTTAACCTATTACAAATATTAGAATGACTAGAAACATGTTTAATATACAACCACTAATATTGTATGCAGAAAACGCAATAAATCTTGAACTTGAAGGGAGAAAGAGAAGGGGAGAAACAAGCAGTTATACCATCTACCATGCTAATGATCGATGCTACAAATATATAACGGTACTCTGAATGACGACAAACGAGTCACCGGAAGGGTTCATAGTTTATTCACAGAGGATTCAACTCCCGCACACACGCAGTATGGATAAGATAACAAAGTAAACGACCCTTTGCCATGGGCAAAATGGTCAGTGACTGGAACGCTTAGATGTTATATAGTTCCAGCCTTATGTGTACAGTGCACGTGGTACAGAAATGGAAAGAAATTAAACAGAGCGGAGCAGTGAAAAGAACGTCTTTACCAAAATAATTATTACAGTAGTGTCCGTCACGTGATCATAAAACAGTGACCACTAGACAATAAACTATAGCGATTGGTCTAAATACCCGCACGGACAATTCGCCCCGATCGTTGGCGGGAAACATCACTTGGGCGTTGCCCGTATAGTATATTCTATACAGGAAAACCTAATAAACGAATAAAACATTAATTAAAGGTAAAATAAACAATTATGCACAGAATAAAACACATTAGTGAAAGGTGTACGTTATAGTATTTACATGGACCTCACACATTTCACTCACTGTTACATGTTCCCCACTCTTGAGAAATGGCGTCCCCGTCATTTACAAATTAAGACTCCGATACATTGGAAACAATTGCTATCAAAGCGGAAACCACATTCTCTGGCATACCTTGGAACAAATTATTTGAGGCCAAGTAAGTTAAAAAATTTGCTCTGTCTCTCCAATCACAATCAGTTGTGTGGACCATAGCAAATCCTCCATCGGTCATCCATGCTGGGGGTCGTCTGTTTCGTAGAGATCTCCTCGGCATGTCTTCACCAGGATCGGGCAGCTCCATGACTTCCTCTGGGAAATCATCGTCGTCCAGTTGAACTGGTTCCTCTCTAATATCAGAGTTGGAATCTGACTGCTCAACTGGCTCTTCTACAAGTGGGTTGTCATCTGTATCAGACTCTACAAAACTAATAGGAGTTTCTGATTCTCCCAATGGCAAAGTGTTGTCCAGATACTCCTCACCAACAGTGTCCGTGTCAGCAGATAGGGAAATGCTGGCATCTGTTGGTTCAGTAACCACTTCCGTCAACCGTACCATATAATCTTCATCAAAATCCTCGTCCTGATTCAATGGAGTTGATCCATTGGATGATTCTGTGGTAGGCATCTTAGAAATCGACTGCCTCGTTCTTGGCTTTGGTCTTGGTCTGGGTTCTGGATTGTCCTAGATGGGTGAAGTAAAGGGATGAGAGCCAATGGGTAGCAGTAAGTTTCTGTGAAGTGTCCTACTTCGACCCTGTCCACTCTCCTTTTCAATGACAAAGACAGGAATGTCGGCGTTAGGCTGGTCTTTAACAACATAAGGATCTTCTTTCCATTTGTCTGCTATCTTGTGCTTTCCCTCAAACGCAAGACTTCGCACCAGGACCCTGTCTCCAACCTGCAATGTCGATCCACGGACCTTTACATCATAGCTTTTCTTTTGATGTGCCCTGCTCTTATTTGCCGTCTCTGTAGCAAGTATGTAATAGTCCTGTAATCTCTTACGTAGGGATATTGTATACTCTTGCATACTTTTCTTGTCATGCATTGGCTCCAGACCTAAAGCAACATCAACCGGTAATCGAGGGTTTCTACCAAACATCAGGTAGAATGGCGAATAACCCGTCGATTCATGTCGAGTGCTGTTATAAGCATGCACCAAGGGCGCTACATGGCTCTTCCAGTCAGTCTTCTGAGATGCACTGAGTGTACCAAGCATATCTAACAAAGTACGGTTAAAACGCTCAGTCATCCCATTACCCATAGGATGATATGGAGTAGTTCTAGACTGCTCAATACCACAGACTGTGCAAAGTTCTTTCAAAAGCTTACTCTGGAAATTTGCACCCTGGTCCGAATGAATGCGATGTGGAAAACCGTAATGCACTATGAAGTTGTTAAACAAGACTTCTGCAGTTATTCTTGCAGTTTGGTTCTTTGTGGGAATGGCTTGTGCATAACGTGTAAAGTGATCTGTAATCACAAGAATATTTTGAAATCCACCTTTGGAAGTCTCCAGAGTAAGAAAATCCAAGCACACCAACTCTAAAGGTTGACTGGTCGAAATGCTGGTAAGTGGTGCTCTTCTGTTTGTAGGACTCTTGCGGCATAAACATCTGTCACATGACTTTATCCACTCATCCATACTCTTAGCCATGCCTGGCCAGTAGAACCTGTCTTTCAAAAGAGCAATACCTCTGTCACGTCCCATATGACCAACATCGTTATGAACACCCCTCAGTGCCGTTGATCTAAATTTAGTTGGATGTACCAACTGTCTTCTTTCTTCGTCGTTTATCAAAACGTGGCGATACAGAACTCCTCTATGCAACTTCAGACGATTTCGTTCTCTGTACAATGAAATTGCTTCAGTAGAATGAGAAACGTCATGAATAGAAGGAGGATGACCTTGACTTAAGGTGCGAAGAAAAAGTGAAATAACTGGATCCTTAGTCTGATGGTGTCTCCAGTCTCTGCTTGTCATATTGCCAATGGACGTCTCCTCTTGCCCATCAAGAACATCTTCAGACATGCACAAACTCTCAACATAATTTGGGAGTTGGCATACTGCAGAAATGGCTTTAATGCTGTCAGCTGAAATAACTGGTCGATCTGCTTCAAACAAGTTTCCAGGACAACGAGACAATCAGATGCTCCTGGTCTGTACTTTATGGAAAAATCGTATGAAGCTAAAGCAGCTAACCAGCGATGACCTGTTGCATCTAACTTGGCCGATGTCAAGACATATGTGAGAGGATTGTTGTCAGTGAATACTACAAACTGGTTTCCATACAAGTAATCACTTAACTTCTCAGTGATAGCCCACTTCATGGCTAGGAACTCTAGTTTATGTGCAGGATAATTCCTCTCTGTCTTGGACAAACCCCGACTTGCATATGCTATGACTCTCTTGATTCCTTCTTGCTCCTGGTATAGTACTGCTCCAAGACCCTCATGGCTGGCATCCACATGCAGTTCAAATGGCAGGGAATATTTCGCATAAGCAAGGATTGGTGGAGATGTCAAAGCTTGTTTAAGTCTATCAAAGGCACACTGCTGATAAGGTCCCCAATCCCATTTCTTCTCCGGCAACTTCTTTTTGGGTCCTTTGGACTTCTTCCCTGTTGGTGGAAGTAAATTGGTTAGTGGGCGAGCTATCTCAGCAAACTTTAGAACATATTTGTGATAGTAACCCATAAACCCCAGAACTGAACGAAGTTCATCCGCATTCGTAGGTGCCAGCCAGTTAATGATCTTCTCTATTTTCTCTGGGTCCACTTTAATGCCCTCAGCAGAGACTATATGACCTAAGTATCTGACATACTAAACTTGACCGGTGCTAACTTAAGGTTATAGTCTTGGATACGCTGAAATACCTGTTCCAGTCGGTGAAGATGTTCCTCAAATGTGGATGAAAAGATTATAACATCATCTATAAAGATCATACATGTGTTCAGATAAAGATCACCAAGACATTCTTCCATTACCCGTTGGTATGTAGCAGGACTGTTTGTCTGTCCAAACCCCATCCGGTTGTATTCGTAAAACCCCAACGAGCCCACAGTAAAAGCTGTCCTTGGTTCATGTTCTTCAGCAACTTCTATCTGATGGTATCCACTCTTCATGTCGAGCACAGAGAAGAATTTAGATCTGGATAGACAATCAAATATTTCTTCAGTCCTAGGCAACGCATAGGAATCCTTAATTGCTTAACTGCCTATAATCTACGCACATGTGCAGAGAACCATTCTTCTTCTTAGCAATAACCACCGGTGAAGCCCACGGGCTGTAGGACTTCCTGATGATTCCACATGCTAACATCTGTCGCAAATGCTGACGGACTTCCTCATACATACCTGGCGGTATGCGTCTGTGCCTCTGTTTAAAAGGAACCTCGTTGGTCAGCTCAATTCTGTGCTGCACCTTTGTACAGTGGCCAATGTCCTCATCTCCAGTTGAAAATAAAGCTTGATATTTCAATATCAAATTGGTGCCTTTTTTCAACTCCTCTGGAGTCAAACCAGACGTTGGAAGTGTAATCTTCTCAAGCAACGGGTGTTTGTCATCTTCTCCATCATCTGACTTTAGATCCTCCAAGGTTACTTGCTGAATCTCGCATAAAATACCTTTTGGTGCAATCACAACTGTCTGTGTGGTGACATTCGACAATGTGACATCAATACCTGAAACAGAGTTAAAGTTATAAGAAAAGATGGCTGGTGCAACTTCCAGGTTCGGATTAGCAGTCTTCTCAGGTGTAACCATCATGGCACACGTGTCTCGAAAGGGAACCTTCTTATCAACAAAACCTGAGATGGTAACTGTTGAGTTAGGAGTAATAGTAATGCTATGCATCAGAGCACTTTTGATAAATCCTAACCTGCCATTACTCCTTGACAGACCTCTGTCCTGCAACACAATACTCCTGAAAGCCAAGTACCACGGCGTGTGTAAATCAGCTACCTGTAAAAACCTATCTCCATATTGTTGACGACAATCATCCAAAGCTGATGACAATACATTTGTGCCCAACAAAACGGGTACCTTTGAATTATATCTACTTTCAGGGACAACTAGAAACAAACAAGTCATAGGTTTATCAGATAACACACCCTCCAGGATCACATCAACCTCAATGTAACCACTGTAAGGCAAACTTTGACCATCAGCACATTATATATTTAAATATCTGTCAATGGAAATATTTCTACATCACTCAAGTGATCTGAATAAAATGTCTGGCTTATCGTGGAAACTGTAGATCCCGTATCAAATAGTGCTGTACTGGGATGACTGTTAATTCATTTGCCTCACCTATGAGACCATCAGGTACTGAAGAAGGTAAACACGTGGAGCATTTATTTATTCCACCTTTGATCTGCTCTCCTTCAAAGGTGCTATCTAGTTTAAAGGTTGGCTTCTGCATCCTCGGACAATATGTCCCACCTGTCCACACTTCCAACAGGTTATCTCTCTGCTGCGGTTCATCTGACCCCTACCGCGACCTCTACCTCTGGAAAAAGGTGTAGTCCCCTGGTGCAGATGGAGGTACCGTAAAACTCTGGGATTCTCTCCCTGGTAAAGGATAGTGAGATGGTTTCTCACTCAACTTTCCCTCCAGCTTGTTAAATCTGGAATTCAGTTGACAAATCATGGCTTCCAACTTCTTCATGTCACTGCTAACCTCTGATTCTGTCTCTGCAGAATGTGAAACCACTGTAGACCGCTTCGCAGGAACTGGCTTCTTGGTTGAAAGCTGTTTGGAAAACTGAATTGGACCAATATGAGTTTGTTCAACTCTACGCAGTTCTACCCTAAGCCGATCGAATTCTGGAGTCCTGTCATATATGTGTCCACTACAGTCTTTGATCCATTGCTGCAAACCACCCCAGAAACGAGAACGTAAATTCTGGTTGGCATTCTGTTCTTTGGCAGCACTGGTCCTAAACGCTCTATAATACATATCTTCCACTCAACAGCCCCAGGAAGAAACATCTTCATCCTCTCGCTGATGAGCGCTGTAAAATTCTGCAAGCAAAGACTCTCCCTCATCAATTGATCCATATATACTCTTAAGTTTACTAATCAACTGATGAAGACTAGCCTCGGCCCCAAGACGCATTGCGACTCTGGTCACATCACCTCTCAATGATTTCCTAACAGTATTAGCTAGGACCTGTACAGAGTGCTTGTTATCTCGCTGTAGACATTCCACCTCATAAAGCCACGTGTCGAAAGAATTGTGACCCTTAGCGTTAGTGTCACCAGAAAAGAATGAAACTTTAGGTGGTTGACTCAGCTCGACGGTACTAACAACAGGCTTTATGTCAGGGAGAGGTGCTGGAGAAGTTTCTAATGACTTCACATAATCTTTCATCCAAGCCTGAAGATCTTCGGGACTTTCTGACTTGGGTTTAATCCCTAGTTCCTTAAATGCATCTATCAGTTGAGACACTTCTTGAGCAGAAAAACCACCATAATATAGTACATGTTCCATTAGGGGATCGAGCTGTTCTTCTGCTTCCGCCATTGAACCAGATACGATTTCGTATAAACCTCAATAAATACAACTAGGTTCACTAGATACAACTGGTTACAACTAGATACAGGCAAATACAACTAGCATAAATATCAACTAAATATCGACAACTAAACCTGCATTATCACAACACTCTCTGAAGAATACCTATTCCAGAAATTTCAACTCCCAATATACTATATAAAGGCAATAAAACAGACGAATTAAATCAAATGTCCTATTGACGTACCAGTTTTACCTATACCACCCAAGTACAACACCCAAGGTACATTAGCACAATATCTTGGCTGATACAAGTTAGGACTAACGTAATCAATTCAGGATTGCTGTTTGGATCAGTCAAAGTCCACCTTGTCTGTATACAGTTATTCACAAATAAACGTTAAATAATTCTGACTTCTGAAATAAAAACAAATAATTAATTAAGTATTTAATAATCATACACATTTGTAACTATATGCATAAAAATGTATCCAACAGCTGCTCTAGTAGTAGAGGGTTAACTGAAAAGAAATCACATATACATACATATCTATAATCAAATTCATACCAATAAATATCAAAGATACGAAGGAAAGAAATAAAGCAGTATGAAGGTGTGTGCAATGCAGTGGAGTGCAAAACGTTAGTAACCTAAGACCTAAACAAAAATTTAAATTTAAATTTCGAATTTAAATCTAATTTAAATTTTTTAATTAAATTTATAATCAACTAAGTTTATTTAAGTTTAAACTAAAAAAATATTTAACTGTAAAAGTCAAAGAGAAAAAACGATACTATTATATTTCCGAAAATTAAAAAAATATACTGGTGTAATACTAATCCGAGGTAGCCAAAACAGGAAGTAGCTAAACCGGATGTGACCAAACCGGATATAAATAAACTGCATGTAAACAAACTAAATGTAAACATACTATCACAATAATTGTTAAAATTATTTTAAACTAACTAAATGTAACTAATTATTTATGAAAACCAAATAGATACTGACATTGTGTTTACATGTAAAATATATAAAAACAAATTTAAACCTACCAATTTTTTTTTTACAATAGAGGGGAAAATGTTTACAATATATACCAGCGCTGGTTAATCAGGGAAAACAAGAATATATATTGACTTCACAAAATTAGTCAATGCACACTGTACTTAATAAAACAAATACAAACAAAACAACTTACATATTATCTTGATCAAGTATACAGGAAATGCACAACTTCACAATCAGTCCATACAAAGTCAAAGAAACACAAAATGTTCACATCCACCGAATAGTCCGTAACAAACTTCAGTTACAAAGTCTGTTCAACAGCAAAGAAAGAAAAGAGCTCATCTAAATGTCATGTCCATCCGTCTATCATGATCATTGCACCGGAAAAGTCAGCTGTCACAGACCATCCATCCAAGCTGGGTATGCTGGTTCGAATCCCAGGTCCCTACGTCGGCTCCATTATAACGGTACTCTGAATGACGACAAACGAGTCACCGGAAGGGTTCATAGTTTATTCACAGAGGATTCAACTTCCGCACACACGCAGTATGGATAAGATAACAAAGTAAACGACCCTTTGCCATGGGCAAAATGGTCAGTGACTGGAACGCTTAGATGTTATATAGTTCCAGCCTTATGTGTACAGTGCACGTGGTACAGAAATGGAAAGAAATTAAACAGAGCGGAGCAGTGAAAAGAACGTCTTTACCAAAATAATTATTACAGTAGTGTCCGTCACGTGATCATAAAACAGTGACCACTACACAATAAACTATAGCGATTGGTCTAAATACCCGCACGGACAATTCGCCCCGATCGTTGGCGGGAAACATCAGTTGGGCGTTGCCCGTATAGTATATTCTATACAGGAAAACCTAATAAACGAATAAAACATTAATTAAAGGTAAAATAAACAATTATGTACAGAATAAAACACATTAGTGAAAGGTGTACGTTATAGTATTTACATAGACCTCACACATTTCACTCACTGTTACAAATATAGCCCACGTCCTACCTGAACCAATTTGTCAACAAACTACAACACTATCCGACTTTTTTTTTTTTACCTCTTTCAATTCCAACCCAACGACTTCTTTAAATCAGAAACAAACATTGGTCTATTAATTATTGAATGCTGTTGTGTCTAAATACTAGTTACTGTCTCTGATTAAACATCTTTGACGTTAAATTCATCAAAAGCTTCCACAACTTTGTCTTAAAAATACCAGATTCCCCATAAACTCAAGTATAATTAATTAGCCATTGCCCACTAGCCGTTGTCCCTTATGAATTCATTATTATTGGGTTACCAATCTTTGCAAGCCAAGATACCCTCCCGTATAACTACTGATTTCGTAAATGCTTTATATATACGCAATGATACCTTGGCTTGCGAAAATGCCAATACCTTGATGTTATTTGTACGTGTGTTTCAAATTTAATTGTAAGTATTTTCTGTTATTTCTTTTACGTTCATCTGGGTATGAACAAAAACAAATCATCCGCAAATATATGTGAGAACGGCTTTGCCGATTCACACAGTTTGCGGATGATTGTTTGTTTCATGTGATGAATGTAAAAAAATAATAAGACAATCCTTAAATAAATTCAAAATAGTACATTTAACCTTTTGTTGCTAAATTGTATAATGTGCACTGTTTTTCTTGAATATAGCATCTCTTAAATCACACACGCACGCACGCACACACACAAATAATATTTTACCGAAGGAATTTCAAAATTGATGTAATTTGCATATTTTGTTTAACATTCTGAAAACAATTGTAATTTTGAAATAGTAGCATTGTATATTGTCCGTATGCATCAAGTAAGGATTGTCTGTTATTTCTTTTACGTACATCGAGGTATGAACAACAAAAAATAATTAACATACTGTGTGAATCGGCGAAGCCGTTCTCACATACGTTTGCGGATGATTGTTTTTCATACCCATATGAACGTAAAACATATAACAGACAATACTTATAATAAAATTTGAAACATATTTACTAATAATAATATTTAAAGTTCATATTTTATTTTGAATTATATATATATTTTTTAAAAACAATAACGCTCAGTAAGACGAATTGCCAATATATATTGACGTCATCGGGTATGACGTTCCCCGACGACGTAAATTTTACATTCATCGAGAAATTAACAAACTCCTGTTGCTACGGCTGGACCAATGGGATGACGTTATATTGTAGTGGATGTAACAAAAATTTAATTATTCAAAACTAAAACATGATAAAATTTATTTTTGAAAGAAAAAAGAAAAAAAAAGAAGAAACAAATAATCTGGAGCTCCACGCGGTAAGACGTGTTTGTTTCGCGTGTGCACACTGCACGTGCTTTCGTGTGCTCGACTTGGGGGTCCTTCATTTCGTTGTTTTTGTCAGCGAAATGAAGTTTTGTACTGGGATGTATGCGGCCATTGGAACTGATTGAACGCTGGAACGCTTCTCGTTTCGACAGCCTGCACCACCAGCTTGGATTCTTTTTTAGCGAGATTCCTTGCCTCCACGTCATTTCTCCGTCTGACTGTCTACTTGGTTTTTTTTGTGACTCGTATGACGGCCATTCTGCAGAACGCCACGGTTGTTCGCGTTTAGTCTCTACATGTCCGAGCCTGTCCTAGCAGCACTGGAAGATTGACCGCCCCACTCTAAGAAGAAATAGGAAGCGGGGTCGGCCCCTACTACTCTTTTTCTAGACTTTACCTTGCTTTAAAGTGATACCATCTCGTATCCTCCGGAGTCGAGCCTGTCCGCACCACTATACCAAACCATGACGACTGGACTATACCCTAGTCTGATACTCTCTCTCGTTCAGACGGATCCGGCTTCTCAAGATCTGTATTTCAGCACAGCACTACACCTTCAACGTCTATCGACTGTCAATCTAGGGGTTTTCTTGATGGGATGCAACCCATCTCGTCCCTTTAAGCTGTGCACCCAAACGGCCTTAACGAGGCCACTCGCGTGGACATATCGATCGGACTTTAAACTTTTAGATCTGCGTTCAAAATTTTATGTCGAAATTACTTCTTTATTTTTAAATATTTTTGAATAGTCCGATCCTCTCTTCTTTCTCTTATTTAATTTTGGACTGTCCTAAAATGCTCCAAATTATATAAATATTCGGCCGAGCAGTCAATTCTTTTTATTTTTGGCTTGTAACCTTTTTATTTTTTTTATTTATTCTATTAACTTTTTTTACTAATTGCTATTTTAAAAATTCTGCCCATTTTCACCCCCCCCCCCCCCCCCCCCTCCATCCCGAGTCAGGCCACCGATCTTATCGGAGGTCGGACTCGGGATCGGCGTGTTCGAAACCCTAGTGGTATATGGGCAAGTTAAACTAGTTATCATCATTTATTACAGGGACTGCTTTTGTGAGATGTTTCTGACTAACAGAGCCTTTTGATCACTAAAAATACATTTTATTCTCAGTTTCTGTAATTTCAGTGTGCTTCTGGTCGTGCTAATTTGTGTAGTAGCTAAAGCGTAATTTTACTTCTGTAATATATATGCTTTCAGGGCCGTAGCTAGGATTTTTTGTTTGGGGGTGGGGGGGGGGAGGCAACTGAGTAGTTAATAGTCTAAAACTTCTTAAACAGTTAAGAAGAGAATTTTCTTTAAGTTTCTATCATGCTCCCCCTCCCCCCCCCCCCCCCCCCCCCCCCCCCACAGCTACGGCCCTGGCTTTGTCGGTCAGAAACGTGTTACAATGGTATCAATGTCGACGGATATTTGAGAAAGCGAGACTGTAAAAACTCTCTAGATCCACATCCACTTTTTGTTCATTCCGAAACAGCAGCAAGACAATCTGATTGAAATCAGCTATACCGGTAATAGTTACAGACCAGTAGAGCTGATTTTAATCCGATTGGCAGATCAGGGTTTTACATTCAGAACAAGCTGTCGTAGCGCATGCCTGTCATGGGCGAAGGACAGGAATCAGATTGGCAGGAAGGGGTCGTGTGTGTGTGTGTGTGTGTCTACATATATACATATATATATATATATATGTAGACACACACACACACACACACACACACACACACACTTTCTAATATACAGGGCATCGAATACCACGGCTTTTGATGCACCAGCCAAGACACTGGTTGTAACGGAATAGAGGGGGAAACATGGACTCGTCCACTGGGTGCGACGAGTTCTATGATCTAATTGGTGATTGCTCCTCGAGCGCCACCTCTAATTTAGGTCCTACCACTACGTTTAACACATGCAAATTGCTCACTGAATAAATACCACGGTTTCCAATACTAAACTCCTAATCGTTGTGATAAATACAGTACTGCAGTATATGACTTGGGACTGTTTCAAAATGCCACGGGCTAGTACGGTAAATTATGCATACGTGTGCTTGATCGTCGTCTGCACGGCTCAGCGAATTTACGGACTATGTAAGTATGTGTTTTCTAATTATCCACAGGGTATAACATATCATATTACCTATTATAATAATTTAAAAACACCATTGGCATATAACAGTCCAGTGTCTTACCCACCCCCTAAGTGGGAAAAAGTGCCACTCTCTGAAAGAGAGAAATTCGTTTATTCAGAACAGTGATACTATATTTAGTAACGTTCCGAAATGACGCAGAACAATTGAAACCTAAATGCATCTCTTCTACATGAATGTGAATATATTGAACTATATTAAGTTTCAAATTATTGTTTATAACCGTCACTAAAGTCCAAAAGTAATCTATTTGTGAAAAATAATAACTATTGCAGTAATATCTGTGTGTGTGTGTGTGTGTGTGTGTGTGTGTGTGTGTGTGTGTGTGTGTGTATGGATATATATATACAGTAGAATCTCGTTATGTCGAATTTGAAAGGGTCGAATACACCGCAACACTCGAACCAAGAACGAAGTTCCGAGTTACACCTACACATTGTTGACCGAATGGCTGGGTCAAAGTACCCAATGCCTGAACACTTTCTCGAGCCACACAATGAATGTATGAAAGGATGTATGGTGTCGTGGCTAGTCTGTAATACATTTCTTATATAAAAGATATTTTGCAGTTGTTAATTAAGTGCATGCCATTTTGTGGAAGCAGGTTTCATCTCGAACACTCTAGGCCCTTCCTCTCATTTCCTGATTCCTGGTTCCAATGACTATAAAAAAGAGTGGCAGGTTTCTCAAATCTTCACGTCAATCTTCAGCAATATCTGTTTCTACAAACCAGCTGATGACAGCACGAATACATTAAAGAGGTTTCAAATTGGTGTATGTGTTTTAACACACACACACACACACCTGCCCCTGTCCCCCACCCTAGACCCGCCTCTAGGATGTAGTCCAGTGATAAAAAAAGAGAAAGTTTGTTTTGTTTAACGATACCACTAGAGTACATTGATTTATTGATCATCGGCTATTGGATGTCAAACATAATATGGTTATTTTTGACAGTCATAGAGAGGAAACCCGCTACATTTTTTTCATTAGTAGCAATTTTATATGCACCATCCATACGGCCTTTGATACACCAGTCGTGGTGCACTGGCTTGAACGAGAAATAATCCAATGGGCCCACCGACGGGGATCGATCCTAGACTGACCGCGCATCAGGCGAGCGCTTTAACACTGGGCTACGTTCCAGACAGTGCACCACGACTGGCATATCAAAGTCCGTGGTATGTGCTATCGTGTCTGTGGGATGGTGCTTATAAAATAGAAGCCGCCGGGGATGTTATACAAATCGCCCGGAATCCGTGAGGGGGCCGTGAGGCTATCGTAGGGTGGCCGTGAAGGGCCCGTGAAAATCCCACGGCGCCCGGCGGATTTTTTTTCAATAATTTTCGTCAAAATCTTCAGGCGGCCGCCAGATCGCCGTTCGGTTTCCGGCAGGCCGCGTGGCGGGGCCCTAGCCACGTGTCTACGGGATTGCCACGACCTAAAATCGCGCTTGGAAAATCGCAGATTTGGGAGTCATTTTTTCACGCCCGCGGGGTTCGGGCGACCCCTAAAAATCGCAGTAGAGCCCGTAGAAATCTGGCAGCGTCCGGCCGGACTCCTCGCGAAAATGCCCTATTTGGCCTGTATTAGGAGTTGCGCGGACACAGCGACCGATATGTGAGGGCCGCTTTAAGGACAGCGATCGATCGCGATCACATGCTGGACTGGTACTTGTGCTTGATGTCGATGCCAGTCAAATTGTTTGCGAGCGCTCGGCATTCTGAACACGCATCAAGTTTATAAGACTTAATTTTATCGTTCGTTGATGCAGGTGTGTGGGCTCTTGGGCTAAAGCGTCCACAGCGTACATGTTATTAAGTCAATAGCCTAGTATAGTGAGTTCAAATGACTCACCTGAACTCACAAATAATACAAATTGCATTGTTCACAACATTTCATTTCAACTTACTTTCGTGCTTATATCCAATTAAGGTTCAAGCACGCTGTCCTGGGCACACACTTCAGCTGTCTGTCTAGGACAATGGGTTAGATGTTAATTGTTAGTGGTTAGTGAGAGAGAAGAGAGAGGGTGTAGTAGTCTTACACCTACCCATTGAGTCTTTAAAACTCGCTCTGGGTGGGAGCCGGTGCCGGGCTGCGAACCATGTACCTACCAGCCTTATGTTCGATGGCTTTACCACGACACTATCGAGGCCGGTGTTGTTCACACCGTTAGATTCTTGAAACATAATCTACAGTTAGAACAATAGTTTGACGGCTCTTGAATAATAAACATAATTTGAAAATGTTGACACCTAGTCTTCAAAAGAAAAAACGAAGAAACAACACGATTCACTTTTTAGTTAGAAACAAGGGATCGTTTTAGTCATGTCTATTGGAAAGTGGCTTTAAATATTATAGCCACTTTCCAACAGTCATGACAGCACATACCACGGCCTTTGATATTCCATCCGTTGGTAATTGATAAATATCAGAGCCGGTTTATCCTAATAGCACATGTAGCACGTGCTTACAGGACACGCGCTTTAGGGGGACCCGCGGTGATGTGTACATTTATTTTCCCCAGGTTATTTTCCCCCTTCTCCCCAAGGGGTTTGCAAAATATATATCCTGGGAAGGGGGAGGCGCTGTTATTTGTGCTACAGGCCCCGCAGATCCTTAAACCGGCTCTGATTCAGATGGGGAAACACACAGTGGGTCCGTAGAAGGGATTCGATTCCATGACCCAAGCTTCACAGGCGCGCGTTCTATTGACTGCACTAGGTCCCGCCCGCTTTCATACACAATAATTATGACAGGATAGTGACATACAGCCAAGCCTCAGGCAATTGAAAGCCAAATGCGGATCCGGGTTTAAGAATAATAATTAAAAAATCCAGGTCAAGGATGGAATTTCGCCTATCCATAGAACAATATTATGAACAATACCGATAGTTATATAACACACGGGTGGAAGAGGAGCGGGGTATAACAAAAGCGGTGGTGTGTGAAAGAAAGAAATGTTTTATTTAACGACGCACTCAACACATTTTATTTACGGTTATATGGCGTCAGACATATGGTTAAGGACCACAGATTTTGAGAGGAAAAGAAAGAAGTGTTTTATTTAATGACGCACTCAACACATTTTATTTACGGTTATATGGCGTCAGACCATACAGATTTGTTTAGAGGAAACCCGCTGTCGCCACATAGGCTACTCTTTTACGACAGGCAGCAAGGGATCTTTTATTTGCGCTTCCCACAGGCAGGATAGCACAAACCATGGCCTTTGTTGAACCAGATATGGATCACTGGTCGGTGCAAGTGGTTTACACCTACCCATTGAGCCTTGCGGAGCACTCACTCAGGGTTTGGAGTCGGTATCTCGATTAAAAATTCCATGCCTCGACTGGGATCCGAACCCAGTACCTACCAGCCTGTAGACCGATGGCCTGCCACGACGCCACCGAGGCCGGTGATTTTGAGAGGAAACCCGCTGTCGCCACTACATGGGCTACTCTTCCGATTAGCAGCAAGGGATCTTTTATTTGCGCTTCCCACAGGCAGGATATCACAAACCATGGCCTTTGTTGAACCAGTTATGGATCACTGGTCGGTGCAAGTGGTTTACACCTACCCATTGAGCCTTGCGGAGCACTCACTCAGGGTTTGGAGTCGGTATCTGGATTAAAAATCCCATGCCTCGACTGGGATCCGAACCCAGTACCTACCAGCCTGTAGACCGATGGCCTGCCACGACGCCACTGAGGCCGGTCCGATGTAGGAAAGCTGCTACTAATGAAGACAAATGCAGCGGGTTTTCTATGAAGACTGTGTCAAATATACCAAATATCTGACATACAACAGCCGATGATTAATCGGTCAATGTGCTCTCGTGGTGTCGTTGAATAAATATTAACGTCATAACGCGTGTTATCGCTGTCAACGGTTATAATCAACTGTTGTGTGTGTGTGTGTGTGTGTGTGTGTGTGTGTGTGTGCTTGTGTGTGCCTCTCTCTCTCTCTCTCTCTCTCTCTCTCTCTCTCTCTCTCTCTCTCTCTCTCTCTCTCTCTCTCTCTATAAATATATATATAACGGGTTGGAGAAGAAGGGTTAGTAAGTAGACGTCGGCGCCAGGTCGGGGCTATTTGGTTGTTCAACCCTGTGTCGTAGTTCTGTTTATGAAGCTGTTGTCATTGCCGAAGGCGGCGCCAAAACAGGTTTTCTCCGGCGGTCTAGCCACAGACTGTTTTACCACCGGTTTCGACCACCATCTAATCCACCCCCCCCCCCCCCCCCACACACACACACTCACACTATGTGCCAATAAACATAATTATATCAACGGTACCACACTCTATACCCACAATGCACCACAATGTGTGCCAATAAACATAATTATATCAAAGGTACCACACTCTATACCCACAATGCACCACACCGTGTGCCAATAAACATACTTATATCAACAGTACCACACTCTGTACCCACAATGCACCACAATGTGTGCCAATAAACATAATTATATCAACGGTACCACACTCTGTACCCACAATACACCACAATGTGTGCCAATAAACATAATTATATCAACGGTACCACACTCTATACCCCCAATGCACCACACCGTGTGCCAATAAACATAATTATATCAAAGGTACCACACTCTATACCCACACTGTTTGCCAATAAACATAATTATATCAACGGTACCACACTGTGTACTCATAATACATCACACTGTGTGTCCAGTGACGGATCCAGAAAATCCAGTGAGCAGTGACATGAGGTGGAATGCCAAGGGAACTTTGGGGGAGGTTTGTAGGGGGATCGTAAAAAAATGAAAATTAATATATAATAAAATTATAACTATCATAAAATTTAGGGGGGGGGGGGGGGCGGGCCACAGGTGTCCCCAACTAACTAGCGCTATTACCGTTACAACACTGTGTAACCATAGTGCGCTATAATAAAAACAATTTTACCAAACCATGTAACTTAGCTGCAGCGTGAAACACCCGTATTCTAATATAATAGCTATATTACGTAATACTCCACACGTGTTTAGTAATTTCAAAAGCATAATGCTAACCCTAAATATTAAAAAGAATTGGACTCTTAATGCTCTGTAAGTACTTCCGCATTACTGCGGTATTTTTTCTGTTGTATGCCTAATGAACTCCATCTGGCCCGAGGTGTGACAGCTGATCCTTCCAGAATCGTCCATGGTGCTAGGACGGTATTTCTCTGTTGTCCACTTCTTGCACTCGTGAATTAAGACAGTTGTTGACCTCACAGTCCTTCTCGTTATATCTGGCTGACGACGCCCATATCTGGCGGCGCAACAGTTGTCCGATTACCACTTGCCCAATCCCTACTCCGCCTCGGAGAAAGATTGCAAACGACAGATGCAATACAATACAACACAATAACTTTATTTCCCTGTTCATATATGAATATTAAAAACATAGTCTAGTTAAGCAGAAAAAAATAAAGTACATAAAACATCAATCGCTAACAACTAAAAACTGAACTAAAACTGTATCTAATAAAGTACATGTAGTGTAACAGATTCTATTGTCTTTTGTCTGATCTTCGATACTCAATAAATTCAAATAAATATTAAGTGGCAGGGGGTCTGGTTAGCAGAGTAGTTCTTGTTGTGTCCAAATCTGAGCAGAGTTGTGCGACTGTAATGAGTTGATAATATAGTAACATTTTTCGTATTTATTTAGTGTTTGAAATATTGGGAATGCTTGTGCGAGTATCATAAAATATTTTCTTCTGTTCGTTTCTAGCTGTTTACAGTCAACGAGAAAATGTGTCTCGTCTTTGCAAAGTTTGCAGAGTCGGTCTTTTCTGAGAATATTGCGGTACCTGCCTCTTTCAATTTCGAGGCGGTGTGCACATATTTAGTTTGGTTAAATGTCTCATTAGATATAAGGCAAGTTGATATGGTCGTACTATGTGTTTATAATATAACAGTTTTTCAGAGTATTTTAATTTTTGTTTAAAGTATTGCCTGTAGTTGTGTTGTAGTTTTTCAGTTACTAGTTTGTTGCGTGTTTTCTTGTTCTTTGGTGTAGTGCTAATAGCTGTTATATCGATGCAGTTTTCCTTAACCATGTTTGCTGTGTAGTTGTGAAAGCTGTTTTTGTTATTGTTGTCAAGTAACTTGCTGTATTGAGCTCCATCAAGTAGAAGTGTGCGTTCTTGAGGTATATTTTGTAAGTGTGCCCAGCAGTTTATAATTTTCTGATTGATTTCATTTATTAGTGTGTATCTACCTAGCTCACTTTTACATGCACTATTGGTTGTGTTTCTTCCTACCTGTAAGTTGAATGTGCCAAATTTTATACACACTTTTTCGAATGGTTCTGATTCTAAAATGTCTAGTAGTTTATTAGGGTCATGTGTTTTCATCTTATTAGCAAGTATGTGCAGACCGCTGACACCGACAGAGTTTTAACGCATAAGTCGTTACCTCCGATCTGTAGAAAGGCGATATCTGGTGCCGAGGTGAAACGGGTTAAATCTGCGTCGCAAGCCAGCCTGGGAAGTGTCAGAGGGCCCTTCCCCGCACTATCACCTCGAAACATTCACTGTGTAAACGCAAATTATGATCCTCTTCATAATTATCGAGGTGAAATTGCAGCCTTTTAATAAAAAAAATGAAAAGAAGCATTTCTTTTGTATAGAATTGACCAGAATGTTACAATGCGACACAACACTCAATATATAATGATATCATACCTTTAACTGTATTGTAATATATATATTGTAATATCTATATTTATTATATAACATTTAATATAATATATTTATTATATAACATTTAATGAAATATCTTAAAATATCAGTGAAATAAAAGTGTTATCAGTCACTCAGTGACGATAACACATTTTAGAGTGAATTTTTCACTATTTCACTCTAAAATGCGTTATCGTCACTGTAGAAAGTGTTATCGTCACTGTAAGAAAGCCGGAACTATTTTGCTGCTGGCAGTTTAAAAATAAAGGTACATTGACAAAAGTTATATAATAAATAGAAAATTTCATGGTTTTTTTTGTTACATATGATTTATATCTCATCTTGTGAAGCTTGCAATCATATCACACTCATCGCACAAGTGCGACTCGTGAGATATGATTGCAAATTTCACTCGATGAGATATAAATCATATCGCACAAAAAAACCAACATGAAATATCATATATATATATATATTTGTTCTTTGTAATATAAATTACAGCAGGATGTGGGGCCGGGTCGACCATGTGTCGCGGCGTCCGTAAGTGTGTCTCGGATCAACAGAGATGTGACGGAGTGAACAACTGCGGGGATTGGTCGGACGAGGACACGTGTCCCGGGTGTAAGTTTACTTGTTTATAATTAATGTATCTTCATTTACAGTAAGGTTTGTTTTATTTAACGACGCCACTAGAGCACATTGATTTTTTTTATCTTATCATCGGCTATTGGACGTCAAACATATGGTCATTCTGACACTGTTTTTTTAGACAGGCAGCAAGGGTATCTTTTATTTGCGCTTCCCACAGACAGGATAGCACAAACCATGGCCTTTGTTGAACCAGTTATGGATCACTGGTCGGTGCAAGTGGTTTACACCTACCCATTGAGCCTTGCGGAGCACTCACTCAGGGTTTGGAGTCGGTATCTGGATTAAAAATCCCATGCCTCGACTGGGATCCGAACCCAGTACCTACCAGCCTGTAGACCGATGGCCTAACCACGACGCCACCGAGGCCGGTCCTTCATTTACAGAGTAACAAACGTGTGCCGTGAGTATCAATGAATGTATGTATATGTTAATGCATGTATGTATGTATGTATGTATGTATGTTTTGATGTATGAACATCTATGTATTGTATGTATGTCGAGGTTGACTGTTACATACATAGATATTAACGCACTGGCGCAGGGGATAATTAAATCCTTTTTGGCCTCATTGTCTCATGCTGTTGCTGGGACTCGAACCTAAGGCACCGAATCGCCCGGAATTTGCAGACTTGCCACGATACCTTTTGAGATATTGAGGCACACATAAATAGGATGTTCTTTAACTTAACTATATGCATGTATGTATGTATTGATGTATGTATGTATTAAAGTATATATGTATGTATGTATGTATGTATGCGAGGTGCGTGCTCGTGCCGCTGCACGCGCGCACGCATACACGCACGCACGTATGTTTCTGTGTTCGTGTAGAACTATGGTTTCTACGAAATGGAGGTCATATAGGTCTGAGGTCCGTAGGAAGCCAGACTTAGCGTCCCCAGTAATTAGATATAATTATGGCCAGAGTCAATTTGGCAAACAATTTCTCATTTGTAATTCAGGTCCATTCACTATTCAAAGCAAATTTAGACACTTATTGCAATTACCTCTAATCATGAAAATTGTGTGACCAGTTACATATAATTAATATTTAAATGTACTTGACACGGACACACTTTTTTCTATAAACCAGCTATTGAATTTATATTATTTATATAATGCCATACGTAGTATAAAATAAATAGTATTGCAGTAATAAAAAGTAGAAAACTGGTACGTTTAAACGAAAAAGAGTCTTTTTAGAGACTTTTTAGCCGTATTCATCGCATAAAGCTGTCTACACATATAGGCTACCCTGATACAGATACGGTCAAAGTGGCTGACTATTGTTTTCAGTGGAGGTGTTTACATACGTCCGGATATGGATACGGCATCCGGATACGGACAGGTTGCTCTGGTCTGGCCTTAGGGCTTAACGTGCACATTCAGAGCAAGCTGTTGTAGTGCATGACTGCCATGGGCACAGGTGTCGACTTACGTCGGCTCCTTCGTCCAGGACAGAAAAGGGGTTGGGGAGGGGGGGAGAAGGGACCAGCAGCCTGACCAGTGTCGGTAGCGGGCGGAGGCATTTGTGGTGCTTTATTTAAGGAAATGTTTTATTTAACGACGCACTCAGCACATTTTATTTACGGTTATATGGCGTCGGACATATGGTTAAGGATCACACATATATTGAGAGAGGAAATCCGCTGTCGCCACTTCATGGGCAGCAAGGGATCTTTTATATGCACCATCCCACAGACAGGATAACACATACTACGGCCTTTGATATACCAGTTGTGGTGTACTGGCCGAAGCGAGAAATAGCCCAATGGGCCCACCGACGACGGGGATTGATCCCAGACCGACCACGCATCAAGCGAACGCTTTACCACTGGGCTACGTCCCGCTTACTGTAGGATTAAGTCCAAAATATAAAAAATTGCGCAGTTACGGACACGGTTATTTCGATCGCTCCATATAGCGATTGAAATCGGATCCCCACGCCAAACTAGAAGTTTAAAAAATAGCTTCCCATGCTAGTTTTGTTTGGAAAAAACCCATATTGCCTTACGTGTATTGGATTTATGATTGTACATAATAATGTGAAATCTATGTCCCTTGAACTTAGGAAATACGAAAATTTGTTTTTCGCAATTGCTTGAGATGTGTATAGCTTTATCATTTACTGTTATAGGTAAAGTTTGACTTTCATGTCCATTTAACAATTTTTTGTCACAGTTATGACCCTTATATTTATGATATACGAACTTTGTTTTAGGTCTGGTAGGCGACATGCATGGTCTTAGCAGTACCCTCAAAATGTTTATTTTGTGTTATGTGTTTGTTTTGTTTAACGACACGACTAGAGAACATTGCTTTATTAATCATCGGCTATTGGATGTCAGATATATTTTGTAATATTTAACTCTGCTTTATTTTGTAGTCACATGTCCCGGGAACCAGTTTCACTGCACAGACGGTCCCTGCATCCATGGTAGTTGGAGGTGTGACGGGATAATCGACTGCGGTGACTGGTCTGACGAGAGCGGCTGTTATTCTGACACAAGTAGGTTGTTGTCTTGGTGTCGCTCTGTCTTCGAAGGAGGAAGGAAGGAAATGTTTGATTTAAAGACGCACTCAACATATTTTATTTACGGTTATATGGCGTCGGACATATGGTTAAGGATCACACAGATATTGAGAGAGGAAATCCGCTGTCGCCACTTCATGGGCAGCAAGGGATCTTTTATATGCACCATCCCACAGACAGGATAACACATACTACGGCCTTTGATATACCAGATGTGGTGTACTGGCCGTAGCGAGAAATAGCCCAGTGGGCCCACCGACGGGGATTGATTCCAGACCGACCACGCATCAAGCAAACACTTTACCACTGGGCTACGTCCCGCTTACTGTAGGATTAAGTCCAAAATATAAAAAATTGTGCAGTTACGGACACGGTTATTTCGATCGCTCCATATAGCGATTGAAATCGGATCCCCACGCCAAACTAGAAGTTTAAAAAATAGCTTCCCATGCTAGTTTTGTTTGGAAAAAACCCATATTGCCTTACGTGTATTGGATTTATGATTGTACATAATAATGTGAAATCTATGTCCCTGGAACTTAGGAAATACGAAAATTTGTTTTCCGGATTTTGTTTTTCGCAATTGCTTGAGATATTGATCTGACATGTTTATAGCTTTATCATTTACTGTTATAGATAAAGTTTGACTTTCATGTCCATTTAACAATGTTTTGTCACAGTTATGACCCTTAAATTTATGATATACGAACTTTGTTTTAGGTCTGGTAGGGGACATGTATTGTCTTAGCAGTACCCTCAAAATGTTTGTTTTGTGTTATGTGTTTGTTTTGTTTAACGACACGACTAGAGAACATTGCTTTATTAATCATCGGCTATTGGATGTCAGATATATTTTGTAATATTTAACTCTGCTTTATTTTGTAGTCACATGTCCCGGGAACCAGTTTCACTGCACAGACGGTCCCTGCATCGATGGTACTTGGAGATGTGACGGGTCTGACGACTGCGATGACGGGTCTGACGAGAGCGGCTGTTCTTCTGACACAAGTAGGTTGTTGTCTTGGTGTCGCTCTGTCTTCGAAGGAGGAAGGAAGGAAATGTTTTATTTAAAGACGCACTCAACACATTTTATTTACGGTTATATGGCGTCAGACATATGGTTAAGGACCACACAAATATAGAGAGAGGAAACCTGCTGTCGCCACTTCAAGGGCTACTGTTTCCGATTAGCAGCAAGGGGTCGTTTATATGCATCACCAGACAGACAGGATTGTACATACCACGGCCTTTGTTACACCAGTTACGGAACACTGGCTGGAACGAGAAATAGCCCAATGGGGTCACCGACGGGGATCGATCCAAAATCGACAGCACACCAAGCGAGCGTTTTACCACTGGGCTACGTCTGTTCAGGTAACACACCACCATATGTCGTGTCGTTAAGTACTTGCTGTAGCACCTTAATATAGTCCGGTTTAGGAAATAGTTCCTCATAAAACAAAACACTACAATATTCTGGTATGCTTTTTAAAAATCTTTCTTTAATGATTACACGTAGGTTAACCTCTGTAGTATTTAAATAACCCATTGGCTTTATTAATCATCGGCTATTGGATGTCAGATATATTTTGTAATATTTAACTCTGCTTTATTTTGTAGTCACATGTCCCGGGAACCAGTTTCACTGCACAGACGGTCCCTGCATCGATGGTAGATGGAGGTGTGACGGGTCTGACGACTGCGGTGACGGGTCTGACGAGAGCGGATGTTCTTCTGACACAAGTAGGTTGTTGTCTTGGTGTCGCTCTGTCTTCGAAGGAGGAAGGAAGGAAATGTTTTATTTAACGACGCACTCAACACATTTTATTTACGGTTATATGGCGTCAGACATATGGTTAAGGACCACATAGATTTTGAGAGGAAACCCGCTGTCGCCACTACATGGGCTACTCTTCCGATTGGCAGCAAGGGATCTTTTATTTGCACTTCCCACAGGCAGGATAGCACAAACCATGGCCTTTGTTGAACCAGTTATGGATCACTGGTCGATGCAAGTGGTTTACACCTACCCATTGAGCCTTGCGGAGCACTCACTCAGGGTTTGGAGTCGGTATCTGGATTAAAAATGCCATGCCTCGTCTGGGATCCGAACCCAGTACCTACCAGCCTGTAGACCAATGGCCTGCCACGACGCCACCGAGGCCGGTATATTAAGAATTTAGAGTAGAATATCCAGTTCTGTTTGGTACATAAAAGGTCACCACGTCGCTATAGTTTGGCAATGCTCGCTTATTTACGTTATCTAGGTCAACTACAAACGCAAATGGCCAGCTTTGTTTTCATTCATTTAGTGGGACGTCAGGCCCAAGTTCAACCAGCGAACGTTTAGCTAACGTTCGCGAACTATTTGATTGGTTTCCGACGTGACCATTTGGTTTAACGTGACGCGCATAAACCAGTCTAGCGGACGTTAGCGACAAGCGGTTGACTGAACTTTTACCTGTTGAACTGGGACTTTACGTGATATGCGCAGGCACTGAACTTCTCACGTGATTTTGAACAAATTTAACTGTCTTGATTGAGGGGTCCAACACATATTTATTTCCATAGGTGTATCACTTGTCCAGGGGTAGGTGGGGGATTTGCCTTGATATTTTGACAGTGACCAGCGATTGGTATACGCGTTACATGTAGGGGGGTGTCAACAATTACGCAACTCACTAGGGGACGAGGAAGATGGCGGTGTTTTCGATTTACGTAACATTTATCAAGACTATATGTTATTTCCATTCATTACTTAGACCTAGAAAGGTGGTTTTTAGAAATGCGCGGCCGTTCTAGGAACGATCCCCATCGGCGGGCTTTTTCCACCCAGTGCGCCATGACTGGTATATAAAAGGTCATGATATGTGATATCCTATGTGGGATGGTGCACATAAATGATCCCTTTCTAATCCAAATTAGCGGGTTTCGAAAACGCGTATGTAGAGATTTTAATGTGTGTGTGTTGTATGGGGTCATGCTCCTCCAGAAAATAGATTTCATGTTTTGTTTAGCTTGGGTACATAAGGGTTTCGACCCCCAATACCCTACCCCTGCACATGCACCCGTTTCTCTATCTGAGATTATATGTCAAAATTAACAAATGTTTGACATCCAATAGCCGATGATTAATAAATCAATATCAAACAACACAAACTAACTTTCCCCACTTTAAATACGAAAAATATTTATTTGAATTTGTCTATTTTAACTCTCGTAAAATGAAGAAGTGTCTACTTTAGTGTATTTTAGCACAGTATATACATGATCAATATTTCATACAAACTAAAATTTGAAAGTTCTACTAACACTTTATAAAATATTAATTCTGAAATAGGAAGGTACGATTGTCGATAATACATAGTCAAGATCAAACCAGTTTTAATGACACACCCTAGTTCCCTATCCTCAACCGAACTTCTTCGTACACCGCAAGATTTCTCATTTCATTTTGTGAGACAGACGACCCCTACAATTTGAAATCAGCAAAAGCACGTGTTAACTGAAACTGACAACAGACTGTCGTGTGTGCTTTGCCAAGCAATGGCGGCACAGTCGACAAATCGAGCGTATACGTTTGACGATCTCCGTTGATAGTGAACACACGAGTTTTTAAAAGTGCATTTGAGCTTATATTTCTTATTTGTACATGGTGTTAAAATATGGTAGCCAGGTTGGGTGTGTGACGGGAAGGAGGACTGTACTGATGGCGCTGACGAACATGCCTGTCCAAGTAGGATTTCTTTACCTTATCGCTTAGAATAATCATTATTAGTCGTACCTGCGGCAGGTGGTTACAGGTGCCTCTTACCAATACAGGTACAATGCTTTTAAAAGTTTTAAAGACTTTAATACTCTAGTCCGTGGTATATGCTTTCTTGAAGCCCAAAATGTCCCTACTGCCCAAGATGTCCCGAGTGGACAATTTTAGGCCGAGTACTAATTCGGACATCTTGGGCCAAGGGATGCCATATACTTTGTTACATTTGTTTAATCGTTCAAATTGCTTTTTGTTTCACGACACCTCTAGAGAACATTAATTAGTTAATAAATATATAATCGTCTACTAGATGTCAAACAATTGGTAATTCCGACACGTAGTCTTGAGAGGAAACCTGTCACATTTTTCCATTAGCAGAAAAGGGTTTTTTATATGCACTTTCCCACAATAAGGACGGCACATAGTAAATCCTTTGATATACGAGTCGTGGACCTCTGGTTAAGGCATTTAAAAACGTGGACATTTTAAAAATACGTGTGCCCAAACGTATGTATGTATGTATAGATGTGGCAGGTAGGTGGGTAGGTACGTACGTATGTATTGGAGGATCGATGGATGGTTTAATATTTATTTTGTTTAACGACACCACTAGAACACATTGATTAATTTCTTAATCACCGGTTAGAGTTTTAGAGAGGAAACCCGCAACATTTGTCCATTAGTAGCAAAGGATTTTTTGTATGTACCACCCCACAGACTGGATAGCACATACCACGGTCTTTGATATACCACTCGTGGCGCATTGGCTGGAACGATAAATAACCCAATGTGTCCACTGACGTGGATCGATCCTAGACAGACCGCGCATCAGGCGAGCTATTTACCCCTGGACTACGTCCTGCCTCGGATGATGGGTGGATGCATGCATGTATGTATGTTTGTGTTCGTGCGTGCCTGTATGTGTATCTGGTTATGTAAATGTGTTTGTGTGTGTATATTTAGCTATGTCCTAGTTTTGGCGATAAATTAATGTTGACTACCGGCCTCGGTGGTGTCGTGGTTAAGCCATCGGACACAAGGCTGGTAGGTACTGGATTCGCAGCCCGGTACCGGCTTCCACCCAGAGCGACTCAGTGGGTAGGTGCAATACCATACACCATCTTTTTTTTCTTACTAACCACTAACAACTAACCCACTGTCATAGACAGACAGCCCAGATAGCTTAGGTGTGTGTGCCCAGGACAGCGTGCTTGAACCTTAATTGGATATAAGCCCGAAAATAAGTTGAATGAATGTTGTACGTCGTACTTATCTTACAGTCAGTGTATTTCCTTCTTCTCAGCCCACATGATGATATCCCGGTTCTTCTTTCACAAAAATATATTTTGATCACTGGTATATTTGTGATCTCTCTCTCTCTCGCTCTTCTCTCTCTCTCGATCCCCCCCCCCCCCCCCTCCCTCCCTCCCGGGTATATCAAAGACCGTGGTATGTGATATTCTGTCTGTGGGATGGTGCATATAAAAGATCCCATGGAAAAATGTTTCCTCTCTAAGACTATATGTCAAAATTACCAAATGTTTGACATTCAATAGCCGATCAATGTGCTCTAGTGGTGTCGACAAACAAGATTTCAACTTTTTTTTACAGAAATAACACAAGTGAACACAACTAAGACAATCGCAATGATTACGTAATCAGATACAGGTTTGTACAATAAGAAAAAACCCGAAGAAATCCAAGAAAGAAAAAAATTATACCTGATTGACTAATTATTAGTTTCTTCACTGTGATATAAATTACAGCAGAATGCGGGATCAGGTCGTCCATGTGTCGCTCTGTCCGTAGGTGTGTCTCAGATGATCGGAGATGTGACGGAGTGAACGACTGCGGGGATTGGTCAGACGAGGACACGTGTCCAGACTGTAAGTTTACTTGAAGCGCTGTCGGTCTGGCATCAATGACCATGGTCATAGGGCCTAACGTGTACATTCAGAGAAGCTGTTGTAGCGCACGCCTGTCAAAGGGTTGGGGTGGGTGGGTGCGAGAGGGGACCGCCTGCATTGGCAACCCTTTTGTTGTTCTGGACGAAAGAGCTGGCGTAAGTGAACACCTGCGCCCATGACAGGCGTGCGCTACAACAGCTTGATCGATAGCCCTCAGTGAATTTTTTTCACGCTTCAACCAGTGCTGGTACATGAAATGACGTGGTATGTAATGACTTTTCTGTAAAAAAAGGTCCATATAAAACATTCCCTTGCTGCTGGCAGTATTAGCCTGTCTAATGGTACCGGACCCCCCCCCCCCCCCCCCCCCCCCCCCCCCCCCACACACACACACACACCTCATGCAAGTCTCGAGATAGCCACATACATATATTAAAAACCAAATAACTGTAGTTTAAAATGACCAGAGGTGTCATTAACAAATATTGTTTTTCCCCATTGTATAGATAGCATTAAACCAAATACTTTCCGGCTGGATCAAAGTTCGAGGTGCACCAAACTTTTGATAGAGAAGTTAACTCCATAAGTCCTGTAATTGGTTATAAATGTGAGTGTGTTGGTTGTCAAAAAAAAAGAAGAAGTTTCATCTGGGCTAAAATTGTATACAATTTTATTTCATCTAGTACCACTGTGTCAAGTAGCCTTGTGCTTCGAACATGTATGGGTGCCTGTAAAAAAAACTACTCAAATTTTGTGCGAAACTAGGGGTGTTGTAAAAATATCTGGTTATACCGAAAATCAGCCATGAAAGGTATCATTTGCTTTAGATAATACTTTCAGGTAGGGGTTGTAGTACTGATATTTATGGGTCATAGTTTGGTTGATATATTGCATATAGTGTTTTTAAAAACAAACGTTAACATGGTCGCCTATGGGATTTTATTTGGTATAGTCAAAACTATACACTTCCCATTTTGTCTACAGTCAAATGTCCCAGATCCGGCTTCCGCTGTTTAAACGGACCGTGCATCCCGCCAGGTTGGGTGTGTGACGGGGAGGAGGACTGTACTGATGGCTCTGACGAACATGCCTGTCCAAGTAGGATTTCATTGCCTTATCGCTTAGAATAATCATTATTAGTCGTACCTGCGGCAGGTGGTTACAGGTGCCTCTTACCAATACAGGTACAATGCTTTTAAAAGTTTTAAAGACTTTAATACTCTAGTCCGTGGTATATGCTTTCTTGAAGCCCAAAATGTCCCTACTGCCCAAGATGTCCCAAGTGGGACAATTTTAGGCCGAGCACTAATTCGGACATCTTGGGCTTAGCTCGGCCTAAAATGTCCTTGGGCCAAGGGATGTCATATACTTTGTTACATTTGTTTAATCGTTCAAATTGCTTTTTGCTTCACGACATCTCTAGAGAACATTAATTAGTTAATAAATATATAATCGTCTATTGGATGTCAAACAATTGGTAATTGCGTCACGTAGTCTTGAGAGGAAACCTGTCACATTTTTCCATTAGCAGCAAAGGGTTTTTTATATGCACTGTCCCACAAAAAGGATGGCACATACAAAAATCCTTTGATATACCAGAAAATCCTTTGATATACCAGTCGTGGAGCTCTGGTTAAGCCATTTAAAGACATGGACACTTTAAAACTGTGCGTGCCCAAACTAATGGGATTTTCTCTCGGTTGTAATCCGTTCGTTTGAAATGGAGTACAGTGAAGGGTTGATCCTCTTGGTGAAGCTATTGAGTTTTCCTATTCCAACCAGTGATTCGTAAATGGAATATCATGGGAAATAGTATGAAATATGCTGTGTAAATATGTAGATTATTGGTATGTACATGTATGTGTGTGTGTGCGTGTATCTACTTTCTATGTATAGATGTATGCATGTATGGATGTATGTATGTATGTATAGATGTAGGCAGGTAGGTGGGTAGGTACGTACGTACGTATTGGAGGATCGATGGATGGTTTAATGTTTGTTTTGTTTAACGACACCACTAGAACACATTGATTACTTTCTTAATCACCGGTTAGAGCTTTAGAGAGGAAACCCGCAACATTTGTCCATTAGTAGCAATGCATTTTTTGTATGTACCACCCCACAGACTGGATAGCACATACCACGGTCTTTGATATACCACTCGTGGCGCATTGGCTGGAACGATACATAGCCCAATGGGTCCACCGGCGGGGATCGATCCAAGACAGACCGCGCATCAGGCGAGCTATTTACCACTGGATTACGTCCTGCCTCGGATGGATGGGTGGATGCATGTATGTATGTTTGTGTTCGTGCGTGCCTGTATGTGTATCTGGTTATGTAAATGTGTTTGTGTGTGTATATTTAGCTATGTCCTAGTTTTGGCGATAAATTAATGTTGACTACCGGCCTCGGTGATGTCGTGGTTAAGGCATCGGACATAAGGTTGGTAGGTACTGGATTCGCAGCCCGGTACCGGCTTCCACCCAGAGCGACTCAGTGGGTAGGTGTAATACCATACACCATCTTTTTTTCTTACTAACCACTAACAACTAACCCACTGTCCTAGACAGACAGCCCAGATAGCTTAGGTGTGTGCCCAGGACAGTGTGATTGAACCTTAATTGGATATAAGCCCGAAAATAAGTTGAAATGAATGAATGTTGTACGTCGTACTTATCTTACAGTCAGTGTATTTCCTTCTTCTCAGCCCACATGATGATATCCCGGTTCTTCTTTCACAAAAATATATTTTGATCACTGGTATATTTGTGATCTCTCTCTCTCGCTCTTCTCTCTCTCTCCCTCCCGGGTATATCAAAGACCGTGGTATGTGATATTCTGTCTGTGGGATGGTGCATATAAAAGATCCCATGCTACTAGTGGAAAAATGTAACGGGTTTCCTCTCTAAGACTATATGTCAAAATTACCAAATGTTTGACATTCAATAGCCGATCAATGTGCTCTAGTGGTGTCGTTAAACAAACAAATTTCAACTTTTTTTTACCAAATATAAAGTGACTTTTGCTAATAATGAATTACACTTGGTATCCTTATTTTTTTCAGATAGAGATGTACAATTAGAAAGTATATATAATCAAACTCCTTACCAATATCAGTGTTGCATAAGTGATGTGTTCTATTTTCCTGGGCGGGATTTAGCTCAGTCGGTTGCGCGCTCGCTTGAGGTGTTTGCGTCGCAGGATCGAACCACCTTGGTGGTGTTCTAACGCGATGCCCACTATGATATCGTTACACTTGCTTTTCTTCGTCTATATTGTTATACACGTTTTGGGTGAAAGAACATTCTAAATGATATTTTAAAATGTCAACATAACTATCAAACACATATTTAGCGGTTGTATGCGATATGTATCTGGCACGAATGGAATGATCGACCGTGTTCACCTTTGCAAATAAACACATTTAATTTTTTGCCCAAAAATATACATTTTGTAGGCATACATACATATTTATATATAAAATAATATAATGTACACATTGCGGGGAATGGTATGTAGCATCGGGTTACAATCGAAAAAATTCTATAGTAAATGGGTAATGCATGCATAGCAATAATATACAATATAATAACATATGTCATGTATCAATGTTGTCTGTTTTATGCGTGGTAGCTGTTTTGAATTATCGCTGGACAGCAGTTGCGTTAATTTAAATGTTGATGGTTTATTATAATACAAAAGTTTAATATATTTATCTCTTATGTTACTGTAGAAAGGACACACTAGAACAAAGTGATATTCGTCTTCTACTACATTCATATTGCACAGACTACAAATTATATTATTCCTGTCAATATTATGGTATCTGCCCGTTTCTATAAAGAGATTATGGGAAGATAATCTATATTTACTCAACATATGTTTGTATTTCGGGGCAATAGGTTTCTGAAGGTAAGTTTATAAGCAATAATTATTAACAACGAATTTGTATAACAGACATTTGACCAGTCATTGACCAGTCATTCTCCGTTTGAATAGTGATACAAATGCATTGCAGTTTTCTACATTTTGATTATACCATATGTGACCAAAACCATTAGTGAGAAGCATCTTCATTCTTTACTTGATAATATATCTAAGGGTGTTTTGCCTGCTAGGCACCGTTATTCGGCCGTTCTTCTGGGTTATGGAGGAAGAAAGGACGAACATGTTTTATTTACCGACGCACTCAACACATTTTATTTACAGTTATATGGTGTCGGACCACACAGATATTGAGGGAGGAAACCCGGTGTCGCCACTTCATGGGCTACTCTTTTCCATTAGTGGCAAGGGATCTTTTATATGCACTATCCCACAAACAGGATAGCACACGCCACGTCCTTTAATATACCAGTCGTGCTGCACTGGTTGGAATAAAAAATAGCCCGATGGGCCCACCAACAGGGATCAATCCTAGACCGACCGCGCATTAAGCGAGCGCTTTACCACTGGGCTACGTCCCGCGCCGGTTTGTGGTGGTGTCCACGGGGATTGACAACAATCACAACCTTGTCTATTCCCTTTCGACTCTGCCTTGTGTAGAGATATGATTTTGATCACGATAACCGTTTTGTCGTTCAGATTGTTGATGCCGGTCACCAGAGGCGTAGGTAGGGAACATGAGGGCCATGCCCCCACACCAATCACACTTCTGGTTTTTTTTCTACCACCTTGTATATTTTGCTATCGCTCCATAACAACTCATAGACATTGCCTCACCTTAAGACACATGGCTCTGGGAGCTTATCCCTAGTTACCCGGACGCTTAATTCGAACTTAGGTCAGGTCAGGTCAGAGTGTTTAACGTGTACATTCAGTGCAAGCTGTTGTAGCGCACGCCTGTCCTGGGCACAGTTGCCGGCCTCGGCCGGCTCCTCCGTCCAGGACAGGAAAAGGGATGTGGAATCGTCTGCACTGGCAGGTGCAAGGGAGCACCAGCAGTCCGACTGGGGCCGGTAACAGGCGGAGGGAATTCGAACTTTAATTTTAGACGTTTTTATATAAGGCCTTGATACATTTCTTTGACAATATTAGTAACACTAAAAAGTTCATTGTTCATATAATTATATCTAAATATATTTACAAATTTTGGAGAATATTGGTAGCCGTTTTTAATAAAGGCATCCATCTTGAATTTTACTTTTCATCCATATATCTCTGAATGAATTTTATAGAATACATTAAGTCGTAGCACTGATATTTCCATGTATTTGTCCACTAAATCTTAAGAATAGTTTGCCATTTCGTTTGAATATATGAGTCATGGCGGCCATTTTTAAATTATGCAAACTAGTATAAAGAACATTTTTATTGTTCAGGGAGGGTTCAGGGTACAGTTGCAATAAAAATAATTTCTGTTGCAATTTGTTCTAGGTCAAACCTTATATTGACTGGACTAATGGGCAAATACCACTTCTTGAAAATGATTAGGAAGTCAGAGAAACATGGCGAGGTCGCCAGCCTTTTTATGGAGTTGGCGAACACTACAAGAATCCCTCTCAGGCCACCTAGGCTACCCCTATCGAATTAGCAGTAAGGGAACGTTTGTAGACAGGGCAGTACATACCACGGCCTTTGATGTACTAGTGCATCGAGGACGACCGATCCTGTTACCTATTGCACTTCGGGTCCAGTCAACAGAATCAAAACATTCCGACATTCTCGACTAAAATTGTGTTTACTGAGCTTATTAGTTTCCCACCGGTCCTTCCAGAGGGGCTATAGGTTCGTCTCCGTCTGTATCGCTGTCTGTCCGTCTGTCTGTCTGTCTGTCTGTCCCACATATAGTTTTCCAGACCTCTTTCTCAATGCCTCAAACTACTGAGCTGAGATTCTGTGTATATCTTTATCATGAACTGTTTGACTTTCATGGCGACTTACCTAATTGTGTCAGAGTAACGGTCCTTGAACTTAGGAGATACGGAAATATTGAGCTGAAATTTTGTCTGTAGCTTGTTTGACTTTCGTGGCGATTTACCAATTTTTAACAGTTATGATTAATGACCTTATAAGATACGACAAAATTTTGGGCCAAGTAGGGGACATATATTGTGTTAGCAGTACTCTTGTTAATTTTACTTTATTCTACCTTTACTACTAAATCTATTTTCAATGTATCTGATTTTTTGTTTTTTGTATTGTGTACAATATTGAATAAAACACGCTTTGATACCTCGTCGACTTGTATTTCTTTATCACTATTTAATATTTATGAAAACAGGCGATGAGGGTGGGAGAGGTAGACGAATTGAATTATATTGGATTATTACTCTTTTATAATGGAAAATTTAATCGTGCGCAAAAACGACTTGCTGAATAAGGACGTAAAGCCCAATATTGGATCACAAATATTTATAATGAGATTTTTTTGGACACTCTTTTTTTTATACTTATGTAAATAGTGTTCTCAGTTACGGATCTGAAATCTGGGGAGTTCACTCAGCTTACGAAATTGAAAAAGTGCATATACATGTGTACTATTCTGTAAGAGAGTATTGGGTGTACACAAAAGAACTTGTAATTATTTTGTTTATAGCGAATTGGGACGATTTCCGCTTGCCATTATAAGAAAAATGCGAATGTTTAAATATTGGCTAAAACTTGGTAGCACCAGTAACTGCATTTTAAAATCTATATATGAAGAAATGTATCAGTTTGGAGATACTTGGTTGATGAATATTAAACAAGAATTAGATACGCTTGGACTAAGTTATATATGGCAATCGACCGATATCCATATTAGTTATTATCATATAATTAAAGAAAGAATATGTGATGTATTTAAGCAAAAGTGCTACAGTACAATAACGGCATCGCCAAAGGGATTGCTCTATCAGCATTTATTAAAAGGATATAAATTATAAACAAAACCAATTGATTTACGTAATTTAAAAGAACTAACTAAAATGAGAATGTGTTCACATAGATTAAATATTGAAGCTAGCCGATACAAGTTCAAGTTCTTTATTCACATTAAGCTTTACAGCTCATCTGTTCATATATAAACAAAAATACATAACAACAGGAGAACAAAATTCAATAAACAAGAAAACATACATGTCACATGAAACAAATAAACTACACACATACGGAAAATGCCTTAAAAAAACTTCTTTTCTTAATTTAACTGCTTTATATAAATATTTTCCAAAATTACATAAAGTTTTAGAATTTTGTACATTATATAATTGCAGTAGCTTAAAAAATGATGGCTTTTTCCAGTAGTAAGGTTTAATGTATTTTCTTCTCAAATCCGTATATAAGGGGCATTTTAAGATAAAATGAAACTCATTTTCCATAACATTTAAACAGTGAAAACATAATCTATCATGTCGCTGTGTATTACTATATCTGCTAGTTTCAATTGCTAACATATGAAATAACATTCTAAATTTTGACACATATTTTCTATAAAGTACTGGAAGTGGTTTCCGTAAATAAAATTGCAGATTGAATGTATCTGTAAAATATTTGTACATAATACATTTTGGCGAAATATCAATTTCACTCCTAATATATTGCATAGCTTGATCAAGATTTCTTTGTTTGATTACAGATAAACATCCAGGATATAGTACTTGATTAAACCATATATCGCACAAACCCAAATTAATAAATTCCTTTTTAATGTGGTATAATACCTAGTTTTGTTCTTTATAATTTTCTACTCTGTCATATAAAAATTCATAACAATTCTTCAATATACAATTAGATGTCACTAACAGCTTACACCAGTATTTAAATATATAATCCGCTGGTATCTTAATGGATAACCACCAAGTTCCGCATAAATCATTACGTTACATGGAGATTTTTTAACACCCAAAACTTTTTTACAAAATTCCATATGAATACGCTCAATATTAGCTCCCTTGTGTGAACCCCATACTTCTGATGCATAATACAAAATACTACCAATATAACAATAAAACAATGATAGCATAGTTGCTGGATTGAGATACAGAGCTTTAACATTTCGGTTCAATGCAAAAATAACTTTTCTACCTTGCTCAGACAATATTTTTTCAGCAATATTAAATTTGTTATTATAGTTTAATACAATACCCAGGTATGTAAAGTTATTCACAATTTCAATACAATTATCATCGTAGAACCATTTTTCATTCTCTCTAAGTTTACCTGCATTTCTAAAAACAACAATATTTGTCTTTGCATTATTTACATGTAGATCCCATTTTCTAGAATAATCTTGCAAAGTGTCTAATTGTAACTGCAAATCATCAACTGATTCTGAAAAAATTACAAGATCATCTGCATACATTAATAAATATAAACTAAGTGACTGACACTCATATGGTATACAGTTCCCTTGGATAAAACGTAATTCAAAATCATTGATATACAAAGAAAACAAAATCGGTGACAAAACTTCACCTTGCATCAAACCTAACCCATTACAAAAGTAATCTGAACTACCGAGAGGACACAGAGGATATGTACATTATATCACATTAATGATATTGAGGGTGAGTTTCATTTTATCGTTTTGTGTCCACGATTTGAAATATTAAGAAAGAAATTTATTTAAAAATACTATTTCAACCACACCAGTGTCTTCAAACTAATACAACTCTTGACAACTGAAAACAATAAGGAGATACATAATCTTGACAAATTCTTAGGCGAACAGGTTTAGAGAATAATTACTTGTACAAGCAAATTAATTATATTTACATATATAATGCTTCTTATATATGAGTCACTCTCCATTGTTTTGCACTATTGTATATATTGATGTTTTTCAGTGTTTTTTTATAATGCTAATAAGTTGTAAAAACTTAAAGGGACATTCCTGAGTTTGCTGCATTGTAAGATGTTTCCGACTAATAAAATATTTCTATGAGTAATCTTACATATTAAATATATTTTCTTGTTTAGAATATCAGTGTCTGTGTATTCAATATGTTTCTGGTCGTCTTAATATGTGTAAGAAGCCCAAACTGGATTTTGTCTTCAAATAATTTCGTACGTAGGAAAAAAAACCCTATTTTAGGAAATAAAATGAAATTTAACCTATTACAAATGTTAGAACGACCAGAAACATGTTTAATATACAGCCACTAATATTGTATGCAGAAAACGCAATAAAATATCTTGAACTTGAGTGGGAGAAAGACAAGGAGAGAAACAAGCAGTTATACCATTTACCATGCTGATGATCGATGTTAAAATATACCTCACGCCCTACCTGAACCAATTATTTGTCAACAAACTACAACACTATCCGACCATTTCGTAATTTTTAATTTTATGTTTGACCTCTTTCAACGGTAGTTGGCCTACGACATGCTTCAATCCCACCCCAACGACTTCTTTAAATCAGAAACACACATTGGTCGATTCCTTGAATGCCGTTCGATCTAAATACTATTTACTCTCTCTGATTAAACATCTTTGACATTAAATTCATCAAAAGCTTCCACAACTTTGTCTTAAAAATCCCAGATTCCCTTAAACTCAATTATAATTAGCCATTACCCACTTACCGTTGTCACTTATGAATTCATTATTATTGGGTCACCAATGCGTCATCTTCACAAGCCAAGGTATCCTCCCGTATAACTACTGATATGTTAGATATACGTAATGGTACTTTGGCTTGCGAAAATGCCAATATGTTTTAATTTAAAATATTTTCTAGCCCTTGCCTCGCATGATATATGTCCAGAAATGTACAAATCTCTATGCTCGCATTGTTCACAATTCATTATGCAATGGGCAGAAATCGTCATGTATTTAAAAAAAAAAAAATTGTGAATTAAACCGGTTTTAGCGAACAACCAACCACACATCTTCCTTTTTCGAAGTTAGCCAACCAGTGGCTACGAAAGTTATCTTCTAACTGTAATACTGTAGCTGCTGACCCTAATATTGTCACAGTGCTACAATTTCAACTGGGTAACAATACAGTTAATTCATTTATTTTTACATATTAATTAGTTAATTGTTTATCTAACGACTGCCATATATTCATCAACGTGGTCTCTGCTAAGTTGGCGACCTGCCTGTCAGACAAATTACATGTAGTGTCATGCAATTATAATAATTTACGAGCAATCAAAGACATGATGTATTTTAATGGTTGCCTCGAGTTATTAAAGGTAGTATAAAACCAAATAACTTCCGGCTGGGTCAAAATTTGAGGTACACCGAACTTTTAATAGAGAAGTGAACACCACAAGTCCTGTGATTGGTGATAAATGTGAGTGTGTTGGTTGTAAAAAAATAATAGTTTCATCTGGGCAAAACAAAATGTATGCAATTTTATTTCATCTAGTACCACTGTGTCAAATAGCCTTGTTCTTGAAACATGTATGGTGCACCTGTAAAAAAGAGTACTCAAATTCTGTGCGGAACTAGGGTAGTCATAGACCCTACCCGTTATCTCTGAAATTATCAACTTTACCCCCATTTTTTTCCTGATTCACTTTAAGGGTTAGGGGTGGTAGTATTTATATCCGTGGTGTTTATGTCGATTGATATGCTGCAGGTAGGAGTTTTAGCCACATATGTTACTATTGTCTATGGGATTTGATTTGGTAGTATACACCCTAAAAGCAGTCTTAACGAGTACACCATGATAACTATTGCAGTATTAAATGGATACGTGTTTAGTACGTATCTTATAAATAAGTGTCCGTTATCTATGGACGTGAGACTCGGGGAGACAGGTTCAGTTCACACGTCTGGAAGTCCTCTGGCGAAACACAAGAACTCTACTGGAAGGTCAGAGTGACCGTACTATAATTAAGCGTTTTGTTTCATAATCATAACTTACTGTTACGTGTTGAGAGTTAGAAATAACAACCTACAATCCACATTGCGACTTTAAATGAATGAACGAGCAACAAAATACGCCAGAAATAGTGATATTAATATTACGGTAGTGTAAAATATGACAGATAATGTTCTTTAAACGTTACAATTTTTGTTTAACGACAATTTATTATTCGTCGGCAATTGGATATAAAAAGAAAACATTGGTGATTTTGACGATTTTGACGTATAGAGAGGAAACCCGCTACATGTTTCA
The DNA here is from genome assembly GCF_016097555.1 of Gigantopelta aegis. Taxonomy (NCBI): domain Eukaryota; kingdom Metazoa; phylum Mollusca; class Gastropoda; order Neomphalida; family Peltospiridae; genus Gigantopelta; species Gigantopelta aegis. The sequence goes on along the minus strand of NC_054701.1, from coordinate 67,542,304 downwards.
TTAGTAGCAAGGGATCTTTTATATGCACCATCCCACAGACAGGATAACTTACATACCACAGCCTTTGCTATACCAGTCGTGGTTCACTGGCCCATTAGGCTATTTCTCGTTCTAGTCATTGAACCACGACTGGTATATAAAAACATTTCCATTTCCATTATGTTGCTTCTCAGAGGTAAAAAAAAGTTTGTTTTGGTCAACGACACCACTAGAGCACATTGATTTATATATCATCGGCTATTGGATGTCAAACATATGGTCATTTTGACACAGTCATAGAGATGAAACCCGCTATATTTTTCCATTAGTAGCAAGGAATCTTTTATATGCATCATCCCACAGACAGGATAGCGCATACCACGGCCTTTGATATACCAGTCGTGGTGCACTGGCTAGAGCGAGAAATAGCCCAATAGGCCCACCGACGGCGATCGACCCTAGACCGACCGCGCATCAAGCGAGCGTTTTCCCACTGGGCTACGTTCCGCCCTTTCTCAGAGACACGTACGTTTATGGAATTATGATAAATGGATTTCACGATATTAGAAACACGAGGATGACCAGTACATGGATAATCTAGAAAATACAAGTTAAGCAGCCTCTGATTTCAGTTGTTAAAAACGGATTTAATAGTGAATATTAAGCTGTAGTATTTAAAAATGTTCAATTCTGGCAAAACCAACGTGTTTCTTGTCGTCCTCTTCCTTTGTGGAAACTGAAAATTAATGTTATGTGATGTATCCAATTAAGGTTCAAGCACGCTGTCATGGGCACACACTTCAGCTATCTGGGCTGTCTGTTCAGGACAGAGGGTTCATTGTTTATTTCTTAGTGGCTAGTGAGAGAGAAATAGTGACCGTATACATAAACATTAAACTCACTCTGGTCGGGAGCCGGTACCGGAATACGAACCCAGTATCTACCAGCCTTAAGTCCGATAGCTTAACCACTAGACCACCGTGGCCGGGCTATTTTAATAAAAACCCATCTTTCAAGACCATTTTGCTATCAACAGTTTTGCATTTGAATATGTTAACGAAATATGTTTGTGTTGTGTTTTAAGGAAAAGATAACGTAATATTATTTCCACTGAACTCCACATTTCCCCTATCATTTCTTTTAGAGCGATATGGGTTGGGTTTTTTTTGTTTTGTTGACGTTGTAGTTTTGGGAAACTATCAGGTGTACATATAGGAGATTGTATAACCGATTTGTGTCTGTCTACAGATAGGCAGTAGACGACATTGTACTTGTGTCAACTGTCATGTTAAAACGTGTCTTGTGTCTCTTTGCTGTTGTGACAGTTGTAACTGGACAGCTGCACGCTGGTAAGGTTGATTTCAAATAAGCTATAACTAGTTATTTATGCTGTGTACTCACGGAAAAAGGTATTTGAAAAATAATAAATCATTCGCACATATTAACAGAATAGGACTAGATGACATTCAACTATAGTCTGTCTGCGTGAAAACGGAACCAATGAATTGGCATATAATTCTACAATGAATAAACTTAAAGTTATAATAAAAAAACATATTATTAAATTTTAAACCCAACTCAAATAACAATCATTGAAGAACAAAAATAAGTGTAAATAAAAACGTTTCTTTACATATCATCAAACTGCACAGGTTACATTTTAGTTTCCTACACACTCGTTGTGGTTGTTAAGACATGTACGTGTGTTAACAAATTCATGAGATACGACTGGCTGCTCCTAGGTGATGACCAGGTCACCAATGTCATACGTCCAATGAAAAACTACATGATAGAAACCGATTAAGACTGTGACGCATTGTTAACCTGACATTCATGTGTCTGTGACGCGTAAGTCAGCTACAAGTGCAACGCCTGTAAATAACGTTTAGTCGAAAAGGATGTTAAAATTTGCTTAAAACCTGGTTTTTGAGGATATGTAAGAAGTATAATAATACATTCGTGTCCGTTAGATACCATTTATCTCACAACTCGTTGTTTAAAAACGTATCAAACTCGCTTTCGCTCGTCAGATACATTTTTAAAACAACTCGTTGTGAGATAAATGATATGTAACGGACATGAATGTATTATTCTCTATATACAATACAGGTATGAAGACAACTGATGGACCAGCCAACGAAAAGCACGCGCCATTGTAGACAGCATTATCGATTACTTTCGCAGCTCTAACATTTTATCCTTGTTCTGACTGTTATAAACTATAATAGTGGCGGCCATCTTGGAGTTAAATGATGTTGCAAGCTCTTGATTAGCTGGGGATAGGGCCTAGTTCGAAACGAATTCATTGACCCCCAAATCTCTCTAATAGGCATTAACAGTTTCGTCATATGTGATAAAGTATTCGAGATATTGCCAGTTCTAAGTTTTGTCAGCCATCTTAAATATTTCAAAATGCTTAAGTGTTCCAAGTTTGCACACTCCGGATCTTCAGTCAGTACCTTCCAAAGATGAAAACACCACAAAGAACAATTATTTTGGGTACCGAACTGCAAGGTTTAATGCTCTGGCAAACAAGACTATTTGTTGTTTTATAGGTCAAACAAAATGTCATATATTCGAACACGTGACAACCATTGGCTTTAGTTATATCTGCTAACGGTGACTTACATAATGGAGCGACAGTACGATCTGGGCCTATGCTTCTAAAGGTTTAATATTCCAGATTTAAAATGTTACCAAGATATTTAAATTACTTACTTGTATGGGAGAATCTATTTAAAAGCTTGGGTCTCGGCTTTCTAGTTTTATAAACAGGGAGCCAGATTTTAATTAGATGGAATGTATCTATGTTTGCTATATCCAGGTCCTGGCTGTCCCACGTCCGAGTTCAAATGTGACAACCACGAATGTATCGAGATAGACTGGGTCTGCGACTCGGAGAAGGACTGTACGGACGGGTCGGACGAAACTCGCTGCTGTAAGTATATCTGTGTGTACCTGCACACGACCGCAAATACATTGGATATATATACAGACACTAGTAGCCTAAACACAAAAATGTCTTAGTATGTAATTTTAGTCGCCAAAAAAGACTGTTAATCGAAAACATCTTACAATAGCTGCAAACTCATTTCAATTCCTTTAAGTGCTATGTATACGTTAATGTAAACATATACATTTCTATTTGTTTTCAAAGCGAACGACTGCAGTGGGAAGAACCAGTTTAAGTGTGCGAATGGTAACTGTATCCCGGTCTTATACAGATGCGACAAAGACGACGATTGTACCGACAATTCGGACGAAGCCGAATGTGGTTTGTTTGTTTTTCGTTCTTCTTCGGTAATTTCCGTTGTCCACCTATGTTACTAATGTTGTTATTATTATATATTTTTTAATAATTATTTGAAAATTAACGATGTCATAATTCAAAATATAGCTCAGAGAATGAGGTTTCTAAAAACAAGCAATAAAAAAACTTTACCTCAACAATATACATTTATTTTGCTCGCGAAATACATATAATTACAAAGTACTAAGCCAAATTTATCGCTCAAAGCAATCAACCCCCCTCACGTCCAATGTGGTTGGCACCTTAATATAAAATCCTACGCACCCCCAGCTCCGACTTCCAAAATCCTGTTCAGTGGCGGATCCAAAAATCCATTTATGGGGGCCCCAATGACATGAGGCGGAATGCCAAGGGAACTTTGGGGGAGGTTTAGAGGGGGATGAAAATTAATATATAATAACATTATAAATGTCGCAAAATATAGGGGGACCCGCACCCCTGCCTTTCCCCCTAGATCCGCCTCTGCTATTAAAAAATAATCAAACAAACATTGAACGCTTACCTCTATTCATGTGATATTTATCCACTCAACACTTGTAGAAAACATTCCAGCAAACAGCACAGTAGTTAGCTGTCGTCATTAGATCCAGTAGTATTAGATCCATGCAGAGATATTTTACATTCATACACATTTAAAATAAATATGATTATAAATGTCAAAAAGCGATTCTGTTCGCACATCTCTATTTCCAGAAGAATGTACGTAGTATTGTTTTGACATCAATAAGCATATTAATTAAAACGTCATCGCATTGTTGACGTCACGCCAAAGCATTGTTGACGTCACGTTGTTTAGAATTAGATTCCGGCCATTTTCGTTACTTCATGGGAAATGTCAAAATTCCACTGAAATGCGCACAAAACACCCTCCCATTACAGGCCAGTAGGAACCGGGGGAGTGAGGGCGTGGACTGTACCCCTACTCGAAGATAACAATACTATTTTTTTAAATTTTTTATTTAATTTTTTTTTTTTTTTTGTCCTACCCTATATAAATAAAGAAAAATATTTGGCTTGTGCTGCCGCCCCCACCCTCCCCATTAAAAACATTGCCTCATCCACTACAGAATGTGCCCCCACTTCATATGCCATCTTTAAGGGTTTACCTGGATTCGCACCTGACAGGGAATAAAGGTAGCGCAGGACTATGTACAGTAACAATCCATTGTCCGTCACCTGCAGGATTGATGATGTCAAGTGGATAAAAAAAAAAAAAAAAAAAAATTATTCATCCATTATTCAGTTTTTAAAGGGACATACCCTAGTTTCAATCCGAGAAAATTAAAACTAAGTTTAATCTACAAACCTGTAACACATTTGGATAAAGTTACAATTGAGTGAGACATGAGTCTGTGACTTTGACATGGTGAAACACCCTCTAAAAATATACTAACACTCGACTCCATAAATGTTACTTATCAGACGCACGTGCGTTTTTAAAAATATGAGAAATGCATTTTGTGATATTAAAAACACCAGGATGACCAAAACACTTCGAATGTACGGAAATGAATAATCTAAACAATAAAATCTAAGTAAAGTATGATTTCAGTTGTCAAAAACGGCTCTAATAGTAAACAAATATGCCTTAGTGTTTAAAAACTAGGGTATGTCCCTTTAAGTCAAGTTCAGAATGTAGGCCTACTGTCGATGGATGATTCAATTTTTTTTTTTTTAATGGGTAGTGCATGCCATTACTTGGGTGAGAGAAGATTTAACATAATTTTTATGGGATTCCCAATTTAGGTACTTGCACAATTTACTGAGTTAAAATTAAGGTAATCAAATATATTTAGGGGTCATAGCAGGATTGTAACCCTTAATGATTACCATATGATGGGTCACGGGCCCCCTGTGACCCCTCCCCTCATTGGATCCGCGCCTGAAACTACATATTAAATACAGTTTTTGATTTAGAATAGCTCTGCCTATATATATATGCATTGTGTTTTTGTACTAATATTTGTAATAACACAAGTGGGATTCGATCTGAGAGTAAAGCACTACACTTTTAGGTTGATACAACTTTTTATTATTTAGGAAGTGTTGTAGAAACCGTGTGTACGCTACGCCTTACGAAAAGTGAACACTCGCTTTCAAGTTTGTTTTGTTTAACGACACCATTAGAGCACATTGATTTATTAATCATTGACTATAGGATGTCAAATATTTTGTAATTCTGACATATTGTCTTAGAGGGGAAACCCGCTACATTAATACATCAGTAGCAAGGGTATTTTATATGCACCATCCCCATAGACATGCGCATCAGCCGGGCGCTTTACCACTGGGCTACATTTAGCCATATTATGAACACTAGATTATCTTATATTCTTTATAACACACACACACACACACATACATAGATATATATATATATATATATATATATATATATATATATATATATATATATATATATATATATATATATATTCTTGTTATATTTGTGGGGATTTTTTCTTCTTATTTTTTTTTCTACAGATACTTGTAGCACAAATCAGTTCCGGTGCGGCAATGGGATGTGTATCCCGGAAGTTTGGCGATGTGACTGGGAGGACGACTGCAAAGACCACACTGATGAAAATAGCTGTGGAGGTAGAAATAATAGTAACATTGTACGCTAATCGATTTAATCGATGTGTATTCCTCCACACAAACATGATAATCGATTATCGTTCATTATAATGTTCACGATCAATCACAATCGACTAAATATATAGTAGTCGATTGTGATTGATCCTGAACATTATAATGAACGATATTCGATTATCATGTTTGTGTGGAGGAATACACACACACACACACACACACACACACACACACACACACACACACACACACACATTATTTAAAGTTAAAATGTGTTTTATTTAAAAACACAACTAGAGCACATTGAGTTATTAATCAGTGATATATTACACTTTTAACTTTTTGTACCTAATAACAGCTGATAAAACTGTGCTAGGGTGTGCTAGGGTGTCGATGAAAAAAATATTCCTTTCTTTTATTTCTGTTCCCAGGCACGTGTTTATCGAGTCAGTTCAAATGCGCCAACACCAAGTGTATCGATACTCGCTGGGTGTGCGATGGATCGGACGACTGCGGGGACAAGTCCGATGAAGCCAACTGCCACAGTACGTACTCGCAAATAATATTACAATATAGAGTTTACAGTTTCTCTATGTGATCTCCCGCGTAAAGCTAGGCTCAGACTACCAACTGTCACAGTACGTACACGTTAATAATATTACAATATAGAGTTTACAGTTTCTCTACGTGATCTCCCGCGTAAAGCTAGGCTCAGACTACCAACTGTCACAGTACGTACACGTTAATAATATTACAATATATAATTTATAATTTCTCTACGTGAGATCCCGCTTGGTGCTAGGATCAGACTATCAACTACCACGACCATGTTGGCCAACCTTCTGCTCTCACGACTTCTACGACTGTCCAATTGCTGGTCTTATCTCTCTTACAACTCCATTTTCGCCGTATAAACCATTAGATGTTAATCTGAGCGCACCTGTCGTCAGTCGAGAGTTGGAGAAGTTACAACGCCACCGTTGAGTTGGCCAACTTCGTCGTGACAGTTGACAGCCTGAACCTAGCATAACGTGCCTCATACGTGTGACGTGTATCTAGGTCAGGGAAATTCCTTTGCACGGGCGTGTGGTTCGCTTTTTTACGCGAAGAAGACGGTCCACACATAAGCTGATTTACATTTGTTTTCTCATAATTTTTCTTGTAGTAAATGCACATGTAATTAACAGCGAAGAAATATATATTAAGTTAATGCGTTAAAGAACATTATCAAAAAAATTAAAATAATTATGATCTTCATAGATTTCTATGAAATCATTAATTCAAAGCAGACATGTCTTTAACCATTATAAAGTTCTAAATATGCCTCGGTTTCATACAACATATATACAATTTTCCTTGAATCAAATAGTCCAAATTTTTATATTAAAGGCATATTGTCACAGACCACTGACCTATTACATGGCCTAACAAAGTATTACTTAAAAATATATATTTGATTTGTCCCTAAATGTACTTTATTCAACCATCTGTGTAACCACCATACACCACTTATTAATGATATTTTGTAAAAATAATTGAATTATGGCAATGGTCCATAATTCAAAAACTAACATTGCTGAGAGGTTTAACATGGATTTCACTTCATCATGGTCTAGTTACAGTGTTGGATAGCTAGATTTAGTCTGTAAAATTAATGTAATTTTGATGTATTATTCATTTTTAGAGAAATAAGGTCCTTAAATCTGTGACAGTATTTTTTTTTTTTACCAATGTGTTCGCGTGGAGAAATGTTAAACTATCTAATAGAATAGCATTAAGCCAACCATACATTCATACGTGATCCGTGATCCGTGTCCGCGTACGCATCAGCATCCGTGTATGCGTAGATTGAACATCCATAAATACGTAGTGAAATATATACAAACGTTTTAAATATGAAGAAAAGAATGTCTCAATTGTCATTGATGTCATCGAGATCATGCCAAGCTTCAAAATAACTCATCCATGGACACGGATCACAGATCACGGATCACGTATGAATGGATGGCTAGCTTTAAACATTCTTGCATGAATAATCCGTAGAGTCCAGTTCGAAAGACGACTACGATAATGCTACTGTAAAGTTTACATAAAGTTAAAGTTTGTTTTGTTAACGACATCACTAGAGCTCATTGATTTATTAATCATTTGCTATTGGTCATTTTTGAATTAGAGAGGAACCCCGCTGCATTATTCCATTAGTAACAAGGGATCTTTTATATGCACTATCCCATAGACAGAGTAGCATATACTACAGCCGTTGATATACCAGTTATGGTGCACTGGTTAGAACGAGAAATAGCCAATGCGGCCCACCGACAGGGATCGATCCTAGACCACCGCGCATCAGCCGATCATCAAACCACTGGGCTATGTCCCGCCCTATATGAAGGAAGGATTTGTTTTATTTAACGACGCACTCAACACATTTTATTTACGGTTATATGGCGTCAGACATATGGTTAAGGACCACACAGACATTGAGAGAGGAAACCCGCTGTCGCCACTTCATGGGCTACTCTTTTCGATTAGCAGCAAGAAATCTTGTATATGCACCATCCCACAGACGGGATAGTACATGCCACGGCCTTTGTTACACCAGTTGTGGAGCACTGGCTGGAACGAGAAATAGCCCAATGGGTCAGAATGGCTGATACTACACCGTATTTGTATCTTGTATACATGACCGTTTTCATCTTTTTCTTGGGTGTATCTTTGTACCTCATTTTCATCGCTTAGATGACCCCCTCCCTCCAAAACCCCCAAAATCGATCCTGGGCACCCGTATATTTAAGTGCCTCTTTTTGTTTCTTGGTTTTATTTGTTATTATTATTATTATTATTTAAATTTTCATTGTATTACTCTTTTTACGCGTTGGTCCATGGATCCGGCCTTGACTATAGGCTGTACATCTGGGCGGAGTTCAGCCAGACAGAGCAGAAAAACTGGCTTGTGCGCTTCACGGTAAACCAAATTGCCACGTCCGAAACCAATCAAGTAGTTTGCGAAACACTGTTAACAATTCACCCACGGATATAATAACTTTGAAAGGATGAATCGTGTGTGGACAGATTGCGACACACTGTACCATTAAGAATGTGATGATGCAATTTTGACGCAAATTACAGGTTAGGTTACTATTTCGCAATCATCTAGAGTAGCTCTTTCATGGGGTGAAACATAGGAGGACCGATTGCCATGTATCATCGTATTAATGAGAGCTTATCTAGTGAGGAGGAGGGGGGGGGGGGGGGGGGGTAATTGTTTTGTTTTTGTTTGATTTTGTTTTTGTTTTGTTTTTGTTTGTTTGTTTGTTGTTTGTTGTTTTGGGGTTTTTTGTTGTTGTTTTTTGTTGTTGGGGGGGGGGGTTGGAGGGGGGCTTGTGGGGGCGTTTGCTTTTTGTGTTGTTTTAGGAACATACACTTAATAGGTGTAATGCTAAAGCTATATAATTTGAATAGATAAATAAAATTGCATATTTTTATATTTTCAACAAATTTGTTACCTTAAAAACTTGTATTTCTGAAAAGTACGACTTTGGACGTAATCAGTTCAGGTTTAATTTGCCAGCCCTCAATTTTTAAATGTATTTTTGGTGGCAACTTTGATCACGCGCATTTGACACAAATTACAATTTATTTGCTTTAGGTTTGATATGATCTAGGATTCATAAAGATATTGCAAAATATATAAGGTTTACGTCAGGCAACAATATTATTGGTAGTGAATCTTAAGGCAGAGATGAATTTTACTAGTACATCTAGTTTTCAAATGTTTATGGGAAGCATACCCCCGAACCCCAAGAAACTTTGCTTTGCGACCTCGATCTCAGTCAGTTCCCCCAATTTCTACTTGCTTCCGCCGTGCCTGTTACGTTATAAGCCAACTGCGACAGTGCCTCTTTAACATTGTGTGATTGGTTACAGCTCAATGTAGCAGTGACCGCATGAAGTGTACGAACAACATGTGTGTCCCCAAGAAATGGATGTGCGACGGCGACGACGACTGCGGCGACGGGAGTGATGAACAAAACTGCGGTGAGTATTAGGACTTCGAGTCGTTGACGACGGTGATGATGATAGTGGTGAAGATGACGATGATGGTGTTGGTGGTAATAGTGATGATGGCGGTGACAATCGTGAAGATGATGGTGATGGTGGTATGGTTATGGTGGTGATGGTGATGGTGATGGTGATGGCGATGTTAATACTGATGGTGTTCGATTGTGGTGTTGGGGGCGATGATTGTGGTAGTGGTGATGGTGGGTGCAGTCGATATGGCTATGGATGATGATGATGATGATGATGATGATGATAGTGGTGGTGTTGGCAGTGCTGGTTCTGGTGCTGGTGGTGCTGATGATGGTTATGGTAGTGGTGGTGCTGGTGGTGCTGGTGGTGCTGGCTGGAACCTGTTTCGCAGGTGCGTGGTTTGGATCCATGGGGTTGTTACGGGTGGTCGGTCGCTACGGGGACGGTCCGTCACCTGATTGTTTTGTTGATATCGTTGCCATAAGTGCCATATGGTGTTTCTCTGGACGTTGCATTGACGTGCGACGTCACGCTGCGAGATCCTAGATTCAAGTATCCCTATGACTCGCCATCTGTCCTTTTTACCGAAGCGTGGCATGACGAAATTGCATCAACCAGTTCGCTAATGGTGTTTTTCTGACTTCTGGACTTCTGGCGGCTACACAGAGTGTCGATAATTTGCGACTGAATGTCTGGCTTTTTATGGTGAACACTGGACAGGATTTCTTCCGAATATTCCATGTTTCTTGCACAAAGCATGCAATCGCTGCAACAACTGCTTGGTTGCATTTCTTCGAGCTGTTTCATGCACATTTTCTCTGGTTTACATCAATGTATATATCCAATACAGGGGCTTTACTGCCACCACGTTATATTGTATTGCAGCTGCAGTTACTGTGGGACCGAACGAATGCCGGGATATTTTGAAGTACCACGACTGCGAGCTGATGAACGCGACCCACTCTCCTATCTGTCTGAACGCCGAGGACGGCAACCACTACTGTAAGAAATACTGCGGCTTCTGCGGCGACTCCAACCCAGGCAAATAGTTCCACTCTAAGTACGATGTGAAAAATAAGCTGGTATTTTGTGTCTGTTTATTAAAGTTTACTCACCTTCAACCCGTTGCTTCCTCTGTTTAGTTCTGTTTGTAGATGTATTACATGTAGATGTATACTCGTTAGGCCCATACCAATGCTTTAAGTGACACGTTTTCATTGTTTTAAAGATTGAGTTTGTTTTTATGTTATAGAATACCATAGCAAATTCTATAGTCCTGGGCCCCGTCCCACAAAAGCGATCTTAGCGCTAAGATCACTTTAAGTTCATAACAAACATATGCATTTGAGGTGATCTTAGCACTACGATCGCTTCGTAGAACGGGGCCCAGGTAGGTGGAGGGAATGTATATATTGTTTTTTGTGCCACTGGCGTAGTCAGGATTTTATAATGTAGAGGTCACCCTAACTTAGTAAAGGACCAACCACACTGTTTATTTGTCATGTTATGGGGTTGTGGTAAGACACGATATGTGATATGGGGCACGCCCCCCCCCCCGCCTCCCCCACCTCCTCCGCCACAGCCAGTGGTTACATCAATTCTGCATCACACAGCCACTACCTGGAACAAACACAGGATATTGCCACTGTCGGAGCAACACATCATGCTACATAATTATCTTGGTACCACGACTAACTACTATAATAACATTGTTTTAACATTTAAATTAAAAAAGACTGTGCTGAGATCCCTGTTATACTTAAAGATGTTCCATCTAACCTAGCCCTTTTCTACCACTAAAATTGCACATTAAACAATTATTATTATTTTTTTTTTTTTAGAATATCGTTAAACATTAATTAAAAACATGTTCAGAATATCAGTATCTTCATTACCCAGTGCGTTTCGGACAGTCTTAATATTTGTAGTAGCTCAGACTTCATTTTAGTTCCTAATATATATTTTTGGTACGTACGAAATTAATGCGAGATAAAACAAATATTAGGCAGACCCCCCCCCCCCAAAAAAAAAAAAAAAAGAAGAAAAAGAAAAAAAAGAAAAGAAAACAAAGAAAACAAAGCAAACAAACAAACCAACTCTTATCATATACAGACATATGGAAGTTAAGTTGCTATATAGCTCAATTGTTAGCAAACATGTTACAACGACACCAAACTCAGGACAGTCCTTTCAACGTTACAATCGATAATTAAGCAATTATAAATCTATGTTTTAAAACTTTCAATAAACAAATTAGTAGAACGGTTAATGGCAATGTTTGCATTGAATCGTGTATTTGATGATACAAGCATGAAACTTGGCAAGTAGAAACTACATAGGTAACCTAACAGGAAAATACCGTTAGCCACTTAAAAATCCAAGATGGCGGCCTTTTTTCAAAATGGCCGCCGCATATCACAGTCCAAAGTACCAAAATCCCAATGTTTGCTCATATTAAATTATATATGTACAACTTAAGGATATTATATTTGTTTATATAATCAACAAGAATGAAAACATGAGATATAAGACTTATTTAACCCGAAGGAGGTCTATAGGCGCGATGAGTCTATCTTAAAACATGCTGAATGGACATATACTTGAACAAAATAATGTGCATACTGTTTTGCGTAGTGGTTCAAAATATGAGTTCATTACAAGTGTAGAGAAAGCAGAGGGAGACTGGAAGAGTGATATCAGTGCACTAGCTGTGCACACTGGTGATACCACTGCTGTGAAACTCGACATGGGGTCCAATGCCGCCAAAATATACCCCCGCCAAACTATACCCGGGGTTGAAGTGTGCTAGCCTGTTTTATACACCTAACCCTAACCCTCATTTTTTATTACTAACTTGTATACAAAATAAATAAATAAATAATAATAATAAACGCTTTAAAAGAAAAGCAACTATTGCTTTCATAAATATAAAACTATCACAGATTAGTCATTTTAGAAGATATTTCGATATTCTCTAGCCCAAAATATATAAATTATGATGGAAAAAACCTCTGGACATTGAAATACAGACTAGAGAGGTGTATTTTTTGGGCTAGTCTAGTTTATAACTCGGGTATATTTTGGGCTAGTCCAGTTTATAACTCGGGTATATTTTGGCGGCGGGGAGGGGGGGGGGGGGTGTGTGTACATTTTGGGCTATTACACCGGCTAAAGAAGAATTTTATTGTGCCAAATGCTACTTAACTAAACCCCATAAATATTAGGTAGCCGTACCTCAATTGACAGGTTGTGCCAGCACGGGAGAGCTGAACCAAGGTTAACCTGGTTTTGAGTTTCATGGATGGTGTACAGAATACACGGAAATTAAATGGTCAAGCAACAGTTTGTAGATGAGATGTTCCATGCCCTGTTCATTGGGGTTGGACTGAAGGATAAAGGGTGGAATGTATTGCAAACACTTGCCAGGATCTAGCAAAGTGTGGTTTCAAGAGATATTGCAATACCATGCAGGTATTATTGCATTGCATTGCCGTGTACCGGTCTGTGTATATGTTCCTGTCAGAAATAGGTTAAGACAATTAGAAATGTGTTGTTATTAACTGTAATTAATAAGTAATTAGCTATAATCATCTTAATCATTACAAATATTTTATTATGTTTTCTAAAATCTATCAAATCATAACTGGATTGGTATACATATGAAAATAACTGAGGTTTAATAATTAATGCTAATTACCTATTAATTAATGTTAATTACAGTACTGAAATGGAGATGTTATAGTACTATTTCATTTGTAAATCAAATATTAAGAAATTGACATCAATTCACTAAAATGGATTGACATTTTGATTTTTTTGTAAAACGAGTTTGGGAAATGGTGGTCATCTTGAAAATTGGTGGGGATTTGGAATACTCTTTAAAGTAACATTATTTTTGTAATAAATGACCTACTAACATTATGTATGCCAAATTTTATGTTTGGGTCATCAAATGCATGATTGTTATGTTCGAAGAATTGATAAATGGTGACCATCTTGAAAAATGGTGGTCATTTGGGAATTTCAGGTGACTAATATTATTTTTGTAATAAGTGACCCAGTGACATTATATATATATATATATATATATATATATATATATATATATATATATATATATATATATATATATGTATATATATATATATATAATTCCATATTTGTATCATGAAATGCACGATCATTATGTTGGCAGTATTGATAAATGGCGGCCATCTTGAACAATAGCAGCCATTTTGGAATTTCTCGCGACTAACGGTATTAATGTAATAAGTGACCCAGTAAAAATAACGGGTGTAATATTTCGCAGTTTATACTATAATTAAATGCATTGTTATGCAAAATGGTATATATGGTATATATGGTATATATGTATATATGTATATATACTCTTCAAAAAAAGAAACGCAAAAGGGTACAAATGGGTTATAACTCCGATTTTATGTTTCCTACCGGTTCATGCTTTGTGAATATAAGGTCATTGCATGTCCCAAACACATTCCCACGGTTACATTCGATAAAACGCAGCTACTGTACAATAAAGTTCCAAAATGTGAATATTCGCAAAAACGCAGCCACGTGCAAACCATGTCACCACTGCACGTGCGTTGTCTGCACGTGCAACATGAACACCGACAGTATAAAAGTGCAGGGTGTTCGCTTGCCTGGCCTCTGTATCTGGCCGACAGTTGACAATCCAGAACATGCCACGTCTCAGTGAACCGCAGAGAAACAATGCATCATCGGCCGACTAGACGCAGGCGAATCCAGAACGGCCGTTGCCAGGGCATTCCATGTGTCCCCAAGCACCATCTCCAGACTGTGGGACCGTTACCAGCAACATGGATCAACACGTGACCTCCCTAGATCCGGTCGACCACGGGTCACTACCCCCGGGCAGGACCGCTACATCCGGGTACGCCACCTTCGGGAACGATTGACTACTGCCACCTCCACAGCCGCAGCAATATCAGGTTTGCGCAGGATATCCGACCAGACCGTACGGAACCGCCTACGTGAGGTAGGAATTCGTGCCAGACGTCCAGTTCGAGGTGTCATCTTAACACCACAACACCGTCGACTCCGACTGCAGTGGTGCCAGATTCATCGACAATGGCCTCAACTGCGATGGAGACAGGTGTGGTTCAGTGACGAGTCCCGATTTCTGCTCCGACGTCATGATGGAAGATGTCGCGTGTATAGGCGTCGTGGTGAACGTTATGCGGGGGTAGTGTCATGGTGTGGGCAGCCATCTCACACACTGGCAGAACTGACCTGGTCCACGTGCAGGGCAACCTGAATGCACAGGGCTACATTGACCAGATCCTCCGGCCACACATCGTTCCAGTTATGGCCAACGCCAACGCAGTGTTCCAACATGACAACGCCAGGCCTCACACAGCACGTCTCACAACGGCTTTCCTACAGAACAACAACATTAATGTCCTTCCTTGGCCATCGACATCACCGGATTTGAACCCAATTGAGCATCTATGGGACGAGTTGGACCGACGCCTCCGACAGCGACAACCACAGCCCCAGACCCTGCCCGAGCTGGCAGCAGCCTTGCAGGCCGAGTGGGCCACCATCCCCCGGGACGTCATCCGTACTCTGGTTGCTTCAATGGGCAGGCGGTGCCAGGCAGTTGTCAACACACGCGGAGGCCACACCCGGTATTGACTCCAGATGACCTTGACCTTGGTGGTGTGTCCTATCACTTACTCACAATGGACTAGAGTGAATTGTGAACAATCCTGCAACATTTGGTAATTATCGGACTCACCATTCAATAATTAAATCAATTCTCCAAATGTTACGACAATGTGGTTTTACGTTTCTTCTTTTGAAGAGTATATGTATGTGAGTTTGTATGTGTGTGTATGTATGTATGTATGTATGTATGTATGTATGTATGTATGTATGTGTGTTTGTATGTGTGTGTATGTATGTATGTATGTATGTATGTTTGTATGTATGTATGTATATATGTATATATGTATGTATGTATGTATACACACACACACACACACACACACACACACACACACACACACACACACACACACACACACACACATGACCGTACACCTAATAACTGGCCATCTGATACGCTGTTTTGTTTCCTGTTTCTTGTGCGAATTTATTTTGCGCACAAAAAAACAAGTGCAATAATTGGCCTACAAATTGCTCACTGAATAAAATTTAATACGACAGTTTCCGGCACTAAACTCCTAATCATCGTGAAAAATATAGCACTACAATGGATGACTTGGGATTGTTTCGAGGTAGATTTTGTATACGTGTGTTTGATAGTCGTCTGCACAGGTCAGCGGATTTACGGAACAGGTAAGTATTTGTTTTCTAATTATTCACAGGGTGTAACGTACCATATTGCCTGTTATAGTAATATAAAACACAAAGTGTCAGTTGGCAGACTTCGAACCTACTGCATCAATTCGCATGGCATATGACAGTGCAGTCTTATCCACACCCTTAGTGTGAAGACGTACTACTCCCTTAGGGTGAAGACGTACTACTCCCTTAGGGTGAAGACGTACTACTCCCGTAGTCGGAACAAGTGCTACTCCCTTAGTGGAAAGACGTACTACTCCCTCAGTGGAAAGAAGTGCTACTCCCTTAGTGGGAAGACGTGCTACTATCTTAGTGGGAAGACGTGCTACTCCCTTAGTGGGAAGACGTGCTACTCCCTTAGTGAGAAGACGTGCTACTCCCTTAGTGAGAAGACGTGCTACTCCCTTAGTGGGAAGACGTGCTACTCCCTTAGTGAGAAGACGTGCTACTATCTTAGTGGGAAGACGTGCTACTCCCTCAGTGGAAAGAAGTGCTACTCCCTTAGTGGGAAGACGTGCTACTATCTTAGTGGGAAGACGTGCTACTCCCTTAGTGGGAAGACGTGCTACTCCCTTAGTGAGAAGACGTGCTACTCCCTTAGTGAGAAGACGTGCTACTCCCTTATTGTGCTACTCCCTTAGTGAGAAGAAGTGCTACTCCCTTAGTGAGAAGACGTGCTACTCCCTTAGTGGGAAGACGTGCTACTATCTTAGTGGGAAGACGTGCTACTCCCTTAGTGAGAAGACGTGCTACTCCCTTAGTGGGAAGACGTGCTACTCTCTTAGTGGGAAGAAGTGCTACTCTCTTAGTGGGAAGAAGTGCTACTCTCTTAGTGGGAAGAAGTGCTACTCCCTTAGTGAGAAGACGTGCTACTATCTTAGTGGGAAGAAGTGCTACTCCCTTAGTGGGAAGACGTGCTACTCTCTTAGTGGGAAGACGTACTACTCCCTTAGTGTGAAGAAGTGCTACTCCCTTAGTGGGAAGACGTACTACTCTCTTAGTGGGAAGACGTACTACTCCCTTAGTGGGAAGACGTACTACTCTCTTAGTGGGAAGACGTACTACTCTCTTAGTGGGAAGACGTACTACTCCCTTAGTGGGAAGACGTACTACTCTCTTAGTGGGAAGACGTACTACTCCCTTAGTGGGAAGACGTGCTACTCTCTCAGTGGGAAGAAGTGCTACTCCCTCAGTTGGAAGAAGTGCCACTCTCTTAGTGTGAAGAGGTGCCACTCCCTTAGTGTGAAGAAGTGCCACTCCCTTAGTGTGAAGAAGTGCCACTCCCTTAGTGTGAAGAAGTACTACTCCCTTAGTGTGAAGAAGTGCTACTCCCTTAGTGGGAAGACGTGCTACTCCCTTAGTGAGAAGAAGTGCTACTCCCTTAGTGGGAAGACGTGCTACTCCCTTAGTGGGAAGACGTACTACTCCCTTAGTGTGAAGACGTGCTACTCTCTTAGTGGGAAGACGTGCTACTCCCTTAGTGGGAAGACGTGCTACTCTCTTAGTGGGAAGACGTACTACTCCCTTAGTGGGAAGAAGTGCTACTCCCTTAGTGGGAAGACGTACTACTCCCTTAGTGGGAAGACGTACTACTCTCTTAGTGGGAAGACGTACTACTCCCTTAGTGGGAAGAAGTGCTACTCCCTTAGTGGGAAGAAGTGCTACTCCCTTAGTGGGAAGACGTACTACTCTCTTAGTGGGAAGACGTACTACTCCCTTAGTGAGAAGAAGTGCTACTCCCTTAGTGGGAAGACGTACTACTCTCTTAGTGGGAAGACGTGCTACTCCCTTAGTGAGAAGAAGTGCTACTCCCTTAGCGGGAAGACGTACTACTCCCTTAGTGTGAAGACGTACTACTCCCTTAGTGGGAAGACGTACTACTTCCTTAGTGGGAAGACGTACTACTCTCTTAGTGGGAAGACGTACTACTCCCTTAGTGGGAAGACGTGCTACTCCCTTAGTGGGAAGACGTGCTACTCTCTTAGTGGGAAGACGTACTACTCCCTTAGTGGGAAGACGTGCTACTCCCTTAGTGGGAAGACGTGCTACTCTCTTAGTGGGAAGACGTACTACTCCCTTAGTGGGAAGACGTGCTACTCCCTTAGTGGGAAGACGTACTACTCCCTTAGTGGGAAGAAGTGCTACTCCCTTAGTGGGAAGACGTACTACTCCCTTAGTGGGAAGACGTACTACTCTCTTAGTGGGAAGACGTACTACTCTCTTAGTGGGAAGACGTACTACTCCCTTAGTGGGAAGACGTACTACTCCCTTAGTGGGAAGACGTACTACTCCCTTAGTGGGAAGACGTACTACTCCCTTAGTGGGAAGACGTACTACTCTCTTAGTGGGAAGACGTACTACTCCCTTAGTGGGAAGACGTACTACTATCTTAGTGGGAAGACGTACTACTCCCTTAGCGGGAAGACGTACTACTCTCTTAGTGGGAAGAAGTGCCACTCCATGAAAGCGAGGAATTCGCTTTTTCAGAACAGTGATACCATATTTAGTAACGTTCCGAAATGATGCAACTGAAACCCAAATGTATCTCTTCGACATGAATGTGAATATATTGAACTATATTAAGTTGTAAATTCTTGTTTACAATCGTCATTAGATGTCACAATATCTGCCAACCTTATTTTAAACAAGTGGGAAGAAGTGCTACTCCCTTAGTGGGAAGACATACTACTCCCTTAGTGGGAAGAAGTGCTGCTCCCTTAGTGGGAAGACGTACTGCTCCCTTAGTGGGAAGACGTACTACTCCCTTAGTGGGAAGACGTACTACTCCCTTAGTGGGAAGAAGTGCTACTCCCTTAGTGGGAAGATGTACTACTCTCTTAGTGGGAAGACGTACTACTCCCTTAGTGGGAAGACGTACTACTCCCTTAGTGAGAAGAAGTGCTACTCCCTTAGTGGGAAGATGTACTGCTCTCTTAGTGGGAAGACGTGCTGCTCCCTTAGTGGGAAGAAGTGCTACTCCCTTAGTGGGAAGATGTACTACTCTCTTAGTGGGAAGACGTACTACTCCCTTAGTGTGAAGAAGTGCCACTCCATGAAAGCGAGGAATTCACTTATTCAGAACAGTGATACTATATTTAGTAACGTTCCGAAATGATGCAGAGCAACTGAAACCCAAATGCATCTCTTCTACATAAATGTGAATATATTGAACTATATTAAGTTATAAATTCTTGTTTACAACCGTCATTAGATGTCACAATATCTGCCAACCTTATTTTAAACAAGTTATTTCATATAACATGAGTATACAACTCATTTGAGAGTGTGTTTTGAACCAATAAATAAAACTGTTCAAAAATAATTTACTTGTATTTATATTAAACAATTACAATAATTGATCTCATGGGTTCGTGGTACTTTATTTTATGTGCTAGGTTTCAGTGTTTCACCCGCAAAAATTTGTCGTCGTTATGGTAAGCAATTCTGTATGTGTTTCGAAATTTTAGTGAGAATAAAATGTTTGGACATTTGATGGAATTTGTATATTTTATCTAACCTTTTGCAAACAATTGTAATTTTGACCTACCAGTATTGCCCGTATCACATGCTTCCATTTACATTTGGATTCAGCATACCTTGAAACCTTGTAAATACAAAATTGTAAACTTTGCGCCACGTGCACATCTTCTTCATTTATCCGCCCTACTGAAAGTTTTTCTAAGGCGGGACGTAGTCCAGTGGTAAAGTGCTTGACTGATGCGTAGTCGGTCTAGGATCGGTCCCCGCTGGTAGATCCATCGGACTAATTCCAGTTCCACGCAGTGCACCACGACTGTTATATCAAAGTTCGTGGTATGTGCTATCCTGTCTGTGGAATGGTGCATATAACATATCCATTGCTACTAATGGACAAATATAGCGGGTTTTCTCTCTAACACTATATAATTAAATTGCCGTTACATTTATGACAATAAACCTTCATCCAATTGGTCCAGCCGTAGCAACGGGAATTAATTCATTTCTCGAGGAATGTAAAAATTACGTCGTCAGGGAACGTCATACCTGATTACGTCATTGTATATTGGTAAGTTGCCTTAATGAGCGTTATTGTTTTAATCAAAACATAATCTCAACCTTTGTTAGAACGGCCCTGGACCCAGTACATGCACTGAGTTTACTTTCAAACCCATATTTTATCCGCTAACTACTCTGTGTACACATTTTCGAAGCAATCTTTGCCTACGAAATCGTAAAATTATCGTAAGCTATGACGTCACTATGGCGTGTCGCACCCTACGATGGTTTTACGATTTCGTAGCGCTGAGAGAGCTTCGAAAATATGGGCCCTGGACCCAGTACATGCACTGAGGATATGTGGCCAATACTCTAGGGCCTCCACGAGTCCAATATAACTCGAGTACTTGAGGGTCAAACTCGACCTGAACCCGAGTACCTGACACTTACTAGACCTTATAATGATAATGAGACTAAGGAATAAAGAAAACTAGCATTATGCATTTTAATTCCAGCGCTGAACATGAATGCCAAATCATACCATGGTATTGCATTTAGAAACCGGTTGATACATTCAGTATTGTGATGGATAGCCAGATTTAAAAAACAGAAGCTAGCACATATCATATACTTATTGTGTAACTTGTATTACCGATTAGTTAC
The DNA here is from genome assembly GCF_016097555.1 of Gigantopelta aegis. NCBI lineage: Eukaryota > Metazoa > Mollusca > Gastropoda > Neomphalida > Peltospiridae > Gigantopelta > Gigantopelta aegis. The sequence goes on along the minus strand of NC_054701.1, from coordinate 67,521,402 downwards.
TGCTGAAATAGATGTCCTATACATTGAAAGAAAGAAAGAAAGAAAGGTTTTATTTAACGACGCACTCAACACATTTTATTTACGGTTATATGGCGTCAGACATATGGTTAAGGACCACACAGATATTTAGAGGAAACCCGCTGTCGCCACTACATGGGCTACTCTTTCCGATTAGCAATAAGGAATCTTTTATTTGCGCTTCCCACAGGCAGGACAGCACAAACCATGGCCTTTGTTGAACCAGTTATGGATCACTGGTCGGTGCAAGTGGTTTACACCTACCCATTGAGCCTTTCGGAGCACTCACTCAGAGTCGGTATCTGGATTAAAAATCCCATGCCTCGACTGGGATCCGAACCCAGTACCTACCAGCCTGTAGACTGATGGCCTAACCACGACGCCACCGAGGCCGGTACTCCTATACATTGTGTCACTTGTACGGGTACTCGAGTCTTATGAACGGACTCGAGTCTTTCTAGACTCGGCCCGTGCCCGAGTACTCCGAGTACTCGTGGAGACCCTACACTACTCACTGGTTTAGGTCTGATGATTGGTGCACACAAATGAATTCGTAGAACTATTTAGTCAATCCAGTGGCGGATCCAGAAAATCCATTTGGGGGGGAGGGGGGGTGGAGGCAATGACATGAGGCGAAATGCTAAGGGAACATTGGGGAGGTTTAGAGGAGGGTCGTAAAAAAAAAAAAAATTAATATATAATAAAATATATAACTGTCGCAAATTTAGATCCGCCTCTGCAATCCATCGAAACCGGCGACCCTTCTGCTGATTCACGAAAATTAAATGTACCAGCTCACACGACATGGGTTATAAAGGCGGCTCTGCTAAATTGGATTCGAGTGTTTGCCCTACCCCGGCCATGTTTTCCCATTACTATCTGATCCATATTGTAAGGCTTAATCATACTGACAGAGGATATAGTTACTCTGAATACATGCCCGTATTGACATAAGAATTTATATAATGAGGTTCATCAATTACAGGAAATATCAAAACTGAAATTACGTGTGAGGAATATACCAGACGGTATGAGAGACACATCTCAGATAACAAACATCAATATTGAATTTAGTTTGTGTAATATATACCAGATTCTGTACGGTCACTGGATTTGAACTCTACCAGATCACTCTGAAACAGTAAACCCATTGTTTACAAATTTTATGGGAGAATTGTTTAATTTTCTAAATAGCAAATTTCAATGAAATCTATCACCTGTTACAATGAAATCTACATCACCATTGTTAGCATGATATTAATACATCACAAATACAGTGATTTTTGTGAAATCATCTTGAAAAGTGGTTCAGAATACATCTAATTGGTCTGGAAGTGTGTTAGTCATATTTATCATCCCCCAAAACATGTGTTTTGATACTAAAGTCACCTCAATATGTGAAGAATTGGCAGATATATGGCTTTCTTTGATATAGCAGCAGCCATATTGGGAAATTGCCGACATGCAAAACGCACGCAGGTTTGGACGTATCATCAGTTGGTTTCATGATCCCCACACCATAATGAATAAGTCTAGCCATGTGAAATAATGCTACCATGCCGGTATCTGTACTCCCCTATTTGGGTGGCCCTGTTTGCAGGACTAGAAACAATGTTAAATAATTTTGTTTTGTTTAACGACACCACTAGAGCATATTGATTTATTAATCATCGGCTACTGGATGTTAAACATTTGGTAATTTTGACATATAGTCTTAAAGAGGAAACCCGCTATATTTTGCCATTAGTAGCAAGGGATATTTTATATGCACCCGCTACATTTTTCTTAATGCAGGAAGACATTTTTTATATGTCTTTTATATGCACTTCCCACAGACAGGAACGCACATTCCACAGTCTTTGACCAGTTGTGGTGCACTGGTTAGAACGAGAAAAAAAAATCAATCTGTTGAATGGATCCATCGAGGTGGTTCGATCCTGCGACGCAAGCACCTCAAGCGAGCACTTAACCGACTGAGCTAAATCCCGCCCAATAATTTTAGCAGAGTAAATTTACCAGCTTATCCTTTTTTATTGGTAATTCCGGTCCATTCACCATTCAAAGTAAATTTGGCATACTTATTGCAATTATCACTAAATGTGAAAATTGTTTGACCAGTTACATATAATTAATATTTAAATGAATTAAACACGGAAACACATTTTTCTATAAACCGGTTATTGATATAATTTATATAATTTATATAATGTCATACGTGTAGGCGGACGGGCTCCTATTTATATAATTTATATAATGTCATACGTGTAGGCGGACGGGCTCCTATTTATATAATTTATATAATGTCATACGTGTAGGCGGACGGGCTCCTATTTATATAATTTATATAATGTCATACGTGTAGGCGGACGGGCTCCTATTTTTGTTAGGGGAAGGCTGGCTTTTGCCCGAATGAAACGACAATGCCGGAATCTGCATATCAACATTTATTCATATTAGCATTACTGCCAAACAGCTATATATTGGTTTGCAAACGAATCACTACGCATTTTTACTTGGATTACAACTAATTTTGTCTCAGGTTAGCTCATGACCGAATTTGAGGTTTTGGTGCAACACTAAAGTGGCAGTTTGCCCCCCTACCCCACCCCTCTCTCGTATGCTTATGGCCATACGTAAGAAAAAGATTGGGGAGGGTGGGAGAAGGGACCGCCCGTGCTGGCAAGTACAGGAGATCACCAGCAGCCCGACCTGGGTGGTGCTATTGATTTTTCAATGTCCCGTAGGAATAAATCCAAAATATTAACAGTTACGCAGTTAAGGACGCAGTTATTTCCATCGCTCCCAATCTGATTAAAATTAGCTCTACTGGTCTACCAGTAGATCTAACAGCATTGCGTGGACTCCCGCGTCTAGGTGACATTTCATCTATAAATAACAATTTAAATATCGACCAATTACACTTCGCCTTTTATAGCGTTATTCGGGAGCATAGAAATTCTAAAAATATCGTGCGAGACTATTTATGCAATAGGCGAACTTGTTGGTCTATTTCAACATTAAAAAAGGGGTCAAAGTGCAGTAATAAAGTCTGGATTGAATACTAGTATAAACAGATTTTATGGCTATACCATCACGGTGGTGGTGGTGGTGGTGGGGGGGGGGGGGGGGGGGTCAAATTCAAAATTTAATATTGAAATTAGTTTCCGGCATACTTCGTAATTCACCCGAATCATTTCGTATACCCTCGGCATAATCCCGAATGTTTTCAAATTCTTTTCAAATCACTATAGACTTTACTTTGTTTTATTGTGATACCATCTCGTATCCTCCGGAGTCGGGCCCGTCCGCACCACTATACCAACCCATGGCGACTGGACTATACCCTAGTCCGATTCTCTCTCTCGTTCAGACGGATCCGGCTTCTCAAGATCTGTATTTCAGCACAGCACTACACCTTCAACGTCTATTGACTGTCAATCAAGGGGTTGTTTTTTTCACGAGATGCAACCCATCTCGTCCCTACAAGCTGTGCACCCTAACGGCCTCAACGAGGCCACTCACGTGGACAAACAGATCGGACTTTAAACTTTTAGATCTTCGTTCAGAATTTTATGTCGAAATTACTTTCTTTTTTAATATTATTAAATAGTCCGATCCTCTCTTCTTTCTCTTATTTATTTTTGGACTGTCCTTCTAAAATGCTTCAAATTATATAAATATTCGACCGAGCAGTCAATTCTTTTTATTTTTGGCTTGTAACTTTTCTTCTTTTTTAAAATTCTATTAACTTTTTTACTAATTGCTATTTTCAAAATTCTGCCCATTTTCAACTCTATTCCCCCCCCCCCCCCCCTCCATCCCGAGTCAGGCCACCGATGATCTAATCTAGCGACCAAATTTAATGAGTAGAATTTTCTTTATTAATTATATTAATTAGAGATGCGCATCAAAATTTCAAAGGCCCACTATTTAATTTTTGGATGTAAATTTCAAAATTAACCAGTGGAGCTAATTTTAATTAGATTGGATCGTTCCATATAGCGATTGAAATCAGATCCGCACGCCAAACCGGAAGTTAAAAAGATAGCTTCCCATGCTAGTTTCGTTTGGAAAAAACAAACATGTTGCCTTACGTGTATTGCATTTATGATCGTTCACACAATGCGGACAATATGTCCGATTGCCGGATCCCGTTCCCGAATGTATATGTCGCATGATCGGATCTGAACGTGTCAACGTTTCGTTAAGTCTGGTTAATGTTTGTTGTTGTTTTTTTGTCGTTTTTAAAAAAAAAAAAAAAGTTCATATATTACCACATTTCCATTTGTGCATCAGAGTATCAGAATTAACAAATGTAGTATCAGAATTAACAAATGGAAGTATCAGAATTAACAAATCAGGGGCTTGCGCAGGAAATTTTGCAGGGGGAGGGGGGGGGTATCGAGGTGTCTGGCGAAGCCTGCAATTGCAGTATCAGAATTAACAAATATTTAACGTTTAACAGGCAGGCAAGTACATACCACAGTCTTTGTTAACATATTCGACTCAATGGTTCGTGCAGTCTTATTATATGGATGCCAAATATGGGGTTATGAAAAAGTTTATATATTTTATTCTGTACAAATAAACTTTTTAAGACACATCCTACCTGTTTAGAAAGGAACAGCAATATTTATACTTTATGGAGAGTTAGGGAGAATGCCAATCGAGTTAACTATATATAGAAGAATGGTATGCAAATGGGCGCGACTGATGTCAGGAAAACAATCAAAATGTTCTACTCGTTTATACGAAATTATGTTAAACGACCACCTTACTAACGGAACTAACTATAACTGGATTACCACTGTTAAAACACACTGAATAACTTAGGAATTGGTGATATTTGGATAACACAATATTTTATATCAGTAAATTGTGTCTCACAACGAATTAAACAAAGGCAAAACCACGAACTTTGATATACCAGTCGTGGTGCACTGCATGGAACTGGAATTAGTCCGATGGATCCACCAGCGGGGACCGATCCTAGACCGATTACGCATCAGTCAAGCACTTTACCAGTGGACTATATCCCGCCTCAGAAACACTTTCAGTAGGGCAGATAGGTGAAATGGATGTGCACGTGGCGCAAAGTATGCAATTTTGTATTTACAAGGTTTCAAAGTATGCTGAATCCAAATGTAAATGGAAGCATGTGATACGGGCAATGCTGGTCAAAATTGCAATTGTTTGCAAAATGTTAGATAAAATATGCAAATTCCCTCAAATGTCCAGAAATTGTAATCTCACCCAAAACTTCGAAACACATACAGAATTGCTTACCATTACGACACCACTAGAGCACATTGATTTATTAATTAATCGTCGGCTATTGGATGTCAAATATTTTGTGTGTTTTTGTGTGTGTGTTTTTGGCTCTGCTTTATTTTGATCAAGTTTGTTTTGTTTAACGACACTACTAGATCATATTTGCTTTATTAATCATCGGCTGTTGGATGTCAAATATTTTGGGGTTTTTTGGCTCTGCATTATTTTTTTTGTTCAAGTTTGTTTTGTTTAACGACACTACTAGAGCATATTGCTTTATTAATCATCGGCTGTTGTATGTCAAATATTTTGTATTTTTTGGCTCTGCTTTATTTTGTTCAAGTTTCTTTTGTTTAACGACACTACTAGAGCATATTTTTTTAATCATCGTCTATTGGATGTCAAATATTTAGGAGATAACCATATGGAGTTTTTAGATTGCGGGTGTTATTGTCTGTTTGATCCCGCAAATGTAATTTTTGACCGAAGGAGTTAGCTTGCGGTCAAAAATGAAACATTTGCGGGCATCACATAGACAATAAGACCCTCAAATCTAAAAACTCTATATGGTTATGTCCATTGTAAACTGGATCGTTTTTCAACGGAACTAACTGTATATTTGGTATTTCTTGAAAAACATACCTGGCTACATTCTAACTGTAGACCCTTGAATCGTCAAGTTCGCCTGTTCCAATTTTCATTGATGTCACTTTCTAATGACGTCATTAGCTTTCCGGGTGTTGTTGTCTATTTGATGACCGGCCTCGGTGGCGCAGTGGTTAAGCCATCGGACTACAGGCTGGTAGGTACAGGGTTCGCAGCCCAGTATCGGCTCCAACCCAGAGTGAGTTCTTAAGGGCTCAATGGGTAGGTGTAAGGCCACTACACCCTCTTCTCTCTCACTAACCACTAACCAACTAACAACTAACAACCCACTGTCCTGGACAGCCAGCCCAGAGAGCTGAGGTGTGTGCCCAGAACAGCGTGCTTGAACCTTAATTGGATATAAGCACGAAAATAAGTTGACATCAATCAATCTATTTGATCCGGGAAAAAGAATGTAATTAACCAATCACAATACAGAACACACTCGCCATAAGTTTACAATTGACCAATCACAATACAGAACACACTGGCCATCAGTTTACAATTTGCAATGTTTGACTTCTTTATTTTGTAGTCACTGGGCGGGACGTAGCCCAGTGGTAAAGCGCTCGCTTGAAGCACAGTCGATTTGGGATCGATTCCCATCGGTGGGCCTATTGGGCTATTTCTCGTTCCAACCAGTTCACCACGACTGGTATATCACAGGCCGTAGTATGTGCTATCCTGTCTGTGGGATGGTGTATATAAAAGATCGCTTGCTACTAATCGTAAAATGTAGCGGGTTTCTTCTCTAAGACTATATGTCAAAATTACCAAATGTTTGACATCCAATAGCTGATGACTAAAACGCAATGTGTTCCAGTGATGTCATTAAACAAAACAAACTTTTTTGTAGTCACCTGTCACGAGGACGAGTTTCAGTGCGCAGACGGTCCCTGCATCTATTATAACTGGAAGTGTGACGGTCAGGACGACTGCGTTGACGGTCGGACGAGATCAGCTGTTCTGACACAAGTAAGACTCCTGACACAAAAGATTATCCGTGGGCCAACAGACTATCGTTTTAGGACGTTCAATAGATCTATGTTGAGTAGGTTTCCATTGTAATAGCATGTTTTGACATCATGGTTTGTTAGACGCGCCATTTTAGAAATAACATATGTATCAAAATAGAAAGTGTACCAAAAATATATAACGCAATATACTGATCCATCCATCCATCCATCCATCCATCCATCCTTCCATCCATCCATCCATCCCTCCATCCGTCCGTCCGTCCGTCCGTACGTCCGTACGTACGTAAGTACATGCATACATACATACACACATACCTACATACATGCACGCTAACACACACACACACACATACACACACACACACACACACACACACACAAACAAACATACATACACACATACTTACATACACACATATATATATATACATACATACAGAAAGGCAGACAGAAAGACAGACAGACAGACATATTATAAAGGTACACAGTTTGAAACATTAGGTTACCTAGACTACAAAGTGTTTTTTAAACCTATAGACACACATCAACTTCTCCACTACAAGTCTTTTCACCCACCACACCTTTAGGGTGTATACTACCAAATCAAATCCCATAGTAACATATGTGGCTAAAACTCCTACCTGCAGCGTATTAATCGACATAAACGCCACGGATATAAATACTACCACCCCTCACTCTTAAAGTGAATCAGAAAAAAAATGGGGGTCAAGCTGTGCATTTCTGAGATATGACTACCCTAGTTCCGCACAAAATTCGAGTACTTTTTTTAACAGGTACATGTTTCAAGCACAAGGCTAATTGACACAGTGGTACTCGATGAAATAAAATTGTATAATTGTTTTGCCCAGATTAAACTATTTTTTTTAGAACTAACACACTCACATTTATCACAATCACAGGACTTGTTTAAACCTGTCCAGCTTAACACCAGCAAATGACAGTATGTGTTCCTGACATTCAACATATGCAGTCTAATCATGAGGAGGCTCCTAAGAGAATCATAATGCATACCACTGATGCTTCTATAGGAGGGCTGCTGACAATAGAGCAATGTCCTGTTCTGATGCCGATGTCCCTACTCTCATCCAACAAGGTGCAGTGATACTTTCTAGCAAATCTCTACTTCTTAACAGATGCCGGTAAACATGCCAGTGTTGTAAGGTTTATATTAATCCCTGTTCATGAGATACTGTATCACTTCCCCAGAGAGGCACCGCTCCTTCCAGGTTACACTGCCAACTGTGGAAACAACATCGAGACTGTCAAAATAGTACTTTGTGCTCAGTACGACATTATTTGGAGCTTGTACTACAAAGAGTTTATGGCGTTTCTTTGAACAGTCCTCATTGTGAAATAGCAGGAAAAAATTTACCTGGTGGAAAAACTACCTCTTCTATGGAGAAGGGTTTTCATCTATATGTGTCTCGATATTTTTATCAGTAGATGGTATTGTGTTAGGCCAACATTGCAATGTGTTATCAGATAACCTAAGCTTGGAATTCTGATGAATCAGTCACCAATAGATCCTGAACTTCACACCAATTTGAATAGTTGTTCAGCAGATTGCATAAGAATGTTAGTCAGGCATGTACTACTATTTTCATTTATCTACAGATGAACTTTTTGACGAAACCGGTGCTCTAACCCATTGACTATAGCAAACTGTAGACAGTGACTGAACTGAAGCTAGGTTTCTTATTGAATAGATATAGTTTTTACTACAAGATTTGGCTACATTTTGGTGTGTATGTTATAGCTAACGTTTCAGATTCTACAATGGATAGTCATACACTTGCAACATATTGGTCATATACTTATCATACTTTAATGAGTACTGAATTTATTTTGATTTTAAATATTTTCTGTATTAGTCAGTGTCTAACAATTTGATACATGTGTATTTTAATTATATATAATTTTTTTAATACACAGTTGTTGCATGAAGATGTTTCTCCCCCCCCTCTCTCTCTCTCTCTCTCTCTCTCTCTCTCTCTCTCTCTCTCTCTCTCTCTCTCTCTCTCTCTCTCTCTCTCCCCTCCTCTCCCTCTCTCTCTCTCTCTCTCTCTCTCTCTCTCTGTATTTCTCTCTATCCCCTCGCTCTGTCTCTTCTCTATCTCTCTCTGTCTCTCTCTCTGTGCATCTGTCTTTGTATCTCTCTGTCTCTGTCTGTCTGTCTCTCTCTCTGTCTCTCTCTGTCTTTGTCTGTCTATCTGTCTCTCTCTCTCTCTGTCTGTCTCTCTCTCTCTCTCTCTCTCTCTCTCTCTCTCTCTCTCTCTCTCTCTCTCTCTCTCTCTCTCTCCAATTTTGTACACCTATCATTTTTTCTACAATCACATGCCCCAGTTCCAGCTTCCACTGTTTAAGCGGACAGTGCATCCAGCAAGGTTGGCAATGTGACGGGGAGGAGGACTGTACTGATGGCTCTGACGAACATGCCTGTCCAAGTAGGATTTCTTTACCTTATCGCTTAGAATAATCATTATTAGTCGTACCTGCGGCAGGTGGTTACAGGTGCCTCTTACCAATACAGGTACAATGCTTATAAAACATTTTAGAGACTTTATTACTCTAGTCTTTGGTATACGTTTTCCTGTCTGTGGAAAAGTGCATATAAAAGATCCCTTGTTGCATTAGAAAACGATGGGGTTTTCCTCTGATGACTACGAGCCAGAATTACTAAATGGTTGACATCCAATAGCCGACGATTAATTACTCAATGTGCTCTATTTATGTCGTTAAACAAAACAAACTTTCATCAGAGTAATCCCGCTATATTTTTCCATTACCAACAAGGGATCTTTTATATGCACTTTCCCACAAACAAGAAAGCACATAACACGGCCTTTGACCAGTTCTTGTGGTGCACTGGTTGTAACGAGAAAAAAACCCCAATAAGATTAATTGATCCACCTCAGGCGAACATTTGGGGGGGGGGGGGGGGACTGGTATTACTGCCCCCCCCCCCTACTCAAAATATACGTTTTGGGGTGGGGCGTTTTTCCTAAACTATATAAAATAAACAAACATAAATATATATATATATATTGCTTGTTTCTTCTTCTTATTTTTGTGGGGGGTCTTCTTTTTTCATTCTTCAGTTGACGCTTTAAACACGTGCGGCCCCAATCAGTTCCGGTGCGGCAATGGAAGGTGTATCCCGGAAACATGGACGTGTGACTGGGAGGACGACTGCAGAGATAGCACTGATGAAAATAGCTGTAGAGGTACTTATAATAGTAATAGTGTTTGATAATCGATATTCACGATAAGTCACAATCACCTGATTATAAAATAGATTTATAAAGTTAAAGTTACGATTTGTTTTGTTAACGACACCACTAGAGCATATTGGTTTATTAATCATTTGCTACTGTATGTCAATAAAAAAAAAACATAATGAAAGATTTATAAAGACAAGAAATTAAATATAGGTTTCCTTACACTGAATAAAAAAAAAAAAAACTGATTATAAGCTGTCGATTAATCCACTTAAACAGAAGACACTTAATGAGATTCATTGATATACTAGTATTACACTAAACGTTTTAGCTGACGGGACGTAGCTCAGTGCTACAGCGCTCGCCTGATGCGCGATCGATCTAGGATCAATTCCCATCGGTGGGCCCATTTGGCTATTTCTCGTTCCAGCCAGTACTCCACATCTGGTGTAACAAAGGACGTGGTATGTACTATCCTATCTGTTGGATGGTGCATATAAAATATCCCTTGCTGCTAATCGAAAAGAGTAGCCCATGAAGTGGTGACAGTGGGTTTCTTCTCTCAATATTTGTGTCCGACGTCATATAACCGTAAATAAAATGTGTTGAGTGCGTCGTTAAATAAAACATTTCCTTCCTTCCTTTTAAATTTTTTTATACCTAATAACAGCTGGTAAAACTATGTGCTAGAGTGTCGGTGAAAGAAATATTCCTTTCTTTTATTTCTGTTCCCAGTTCCAGTGCCCTAACACCAAGTGTATCGGTACTCGCCGGGTCTGCGATGGATCGGACGACTGCGGGGACAATTCCGATGAAGTCAACTGTAACAGTACGTACACGCAAGTAATATTGCACTAGAGAATAATATATTTAAGATTATTCTACATGACCTCCCGCGAAATGTTAGGCTCAGACTACCAACTGTAACAGTACGTACACGCTAATAATATTACAATATAGAGTTTACAGTTTCTCTACGTGAGCTCCCGCTTAGTGCTAGGATCAGACTACCAACTGTAACAGTACATACACGCTAATAATATTACAATATAGAGTTTACAGTTTCTCTACGTGAGCTCCCGCTTAGTGCTAGGATCAGACTACCAACTGTAACAGTACGTACACGCTAATAATATTACAATATAGAGTTTACAGTTTCTCTACGTGATCTCCCGCTTAGTGCTAGGATCAGACTACCAACTGTAACAGTACATACACGCTAATAATATTACAATATAGAGTTTACAGTTTCTCTACGTGATCTCCCGCTTAGTGCTAGGCTCAGACTATGATGGTAATGATGGTTCAGGTGGTTATGATGATGGTGATGACGATGATGATGATGATGATGGTGATGGTGATGACGACGATGATGATGATGATGATGAAAATGATGGTGATGATGGTGATGATGATGATGATGATAATGATGGTGATGGTGGTGATGATGGTTCTGGTGGTGGTGATGATGATGATGTTGATGATGATGATGATAATGATGGTGATGATGACGATGATGATGATAATGATAATGATGATGATGAAGGTAGCGATAGTGGTGGTGAATATGGTGATTGTGGTGGTGATGATGATGACCATGGTGATGGTATTGGTTGTGCCAATGATGGTTATGGTTGTGGTGATGATGATGATGATGATGACGATGGTGCTGGTGGCAATGATGATGGTTATGGTGGTGGTGGTGATGGTGTCGATGGCGATAATTGTGGTAGTGGTGATGGTGGTCATAGTCATGATGAATATGAATATGATGATGTGATGATGATGATGATGATGATGATGGTGGTGATGGTGGTGGTGGTGATACTGATAGTGAAGATGACATTGATGATAATGATGACAAACTGAAACATTGTCAGATTTTAAATGCTTAAATATAAAAAAATATATACCCGATACAGGGGCTTTACTAATCACCACGTTATATTGTATTGTAGCTGTAGTTACTGCTGAACGGAACGAATACGGATATCTCTCTGAACGCCGAGGACGGCAACCACTACTGTAAGAAATACTGCGGCTTCTGCGACGACACCAACCAAGGAAAATAGTCCTGTATTAAATATATACTACAAAACTAAAA